>NW_024537719.1:0-66127 GCF_016628075.1 Suillus paluster | reverse complement strand
CCTGGTTCAAGGCGCGACCCTTGACGACCATTTCAACGGCGGAACTGGAAGAAAGTGTGCTTGATGGGTAAGTCATGTTAACTAGAATGATAATTCTCGTGTTTCATTTGGTTTAGGTAAAATTCTTGCCCGTAAGCTCAAGGCTGCCTTACTGGAGGTTCTCAAGCGCAGGTGACTTAAACACTTTGAGGCTGCACTCAATTCCAGCCAGTTAGCTTGCTGGAAGGAGGACATTGTGCTTGGGACTGACCATTCCAAACCAAATCCCTTCGAACTAAAGGTCACCGGTGAGTCTATTCCTGCATGTGTGATTGTCCCTATCTAATTGAGTATCATAAGCCGTGAGCCAAGCATCGGTTCGATTAGCATCGTCAAAGGCTGAGGCAGACGATATAGAACATGGCACGAGCATGTCTCTCCATGATGATATATCACCTTCGATGCTCATTTTGTCTGGGCTAGATCTCGAAGACCAGCACATCATTTATTCATTGTTGCAAAGATTATTCTAAACTTTTCTTAGGCGATGTCTTGCGTTTGAGGCCAGGAAGATCGGACAACATCCCACCAATGCTCAACAAGTAACGCTGTTGCAACACATCAACTCCCTTCGTCGATGCATTGACACGTTCGCATGTACAACTATTGTACATGCTGTTGTGTCACGACTTCGTTCATCTGACGACATTGCTACCAAACAGAAGGTTCACAAAATCATTCTATTCCTCCCATCTGCGATACCCTAATTTACCCTGTGAGGAGCGCTTGTTGAATCACGAATGGGATTTGCACGAGGCACAGGCCAACAATGCGCTGAACAACATTTGCTGTGTCCTCAACATGAAATATCACCTGTATAAGTACAAAGACACTTTTATTCGCGGTCAACGTGCCAACACTCGCACAACTGGAGTAATCAACAATGCGGACAATCTGATTGATGCCCTCGCTGCCAAATACAACGCAGTGCACAATGCACTTGTCAAGCTAGCGCCAAGGTTGCACAAGGATGACAACTGGCTACTCACTTTCAAGCCGCTCAATTGTGCAAAAGATGCTGTCCTGCTGAGACAAGACAATGGGGCAACAGTCAGCCAGCAAACAGTGTCCTGGATCTGGAAGACACATGGAGTGTCCGATAACACAGAGTATGGCTTACAGGACTGTGAGTACACGTAATATGTTTTTTTCTTGTTTATTGAATCTGTTACAGCCTTGCGTGTTGAATGGTGCAGGGCCAGAGCTTGAGCACATCGATGGGAAGAAGCGGTGCAGCCAGTGTGTGAAGAAATGAGGTGTGTGCTTGCTTTCTTTGAGTGGCAGGCTGTTTGGTGGGACATGCAGGGTTCACGTCGCACTTTTGGGTCACCAGAGATAGCAGAAGGTGCAGTTGCATATGCGCATTGGCAGGCTTCACTGCAACGGAGCCTGGCTTTTCATTTTAGGTCTATATGGGGGGCTATTCCATCGTCTTAATGTCCCATTATAATGGACTCAGTTTGGTATGTCTATGGCTGTTTTTTCACCCAAATACTACTTGTTGTGTTTGTTTTCAAACATATCTGAATTGGGAATGAAGATCAGTAAGGTACTTATTCATACAAGATCTCGAATTGTCAGATCGAACTGTTCCTGTCAAACAAAGCATGATCGCTGATCACAGTATCTGTAAGTGGACAGTGGTGTAGCATGCAGTATGCGGTGATGTATCACCACATCAAGCCAAGTATGCAGTGATATATCACCACGTCAAGCCAACAGCACATGTTAAGCCAACGGCGCTGATATAACATGACCTCTCGCTGATGACAACAACTGATATATTATATGCCCAGGATGTTGTGGGTCACAATCACATAGGAAGATTGAACGAGAGGTACATGTGCTGAGTTGCTTATTTCAGACTATCATCTAGGTATTGACAAGTTCCGACATTTGGACGAGGCACAATCCGGCAATTCAGTTCCAATGCATCAGCAATGAAACGACTTGCTGCTAGAGATTTTGAGGACTTACTCCAGGTAAACTGGCTGATGTGGAGCAACCAGTGACTATCTAACTATTTGTTTAGTGTGCGATACCAGTTTTTGAGGGGCTACTTCCATCGCCATGGAATGAAATGTTAATTGACCTTCTCTTTGAGCTTGCCACATGGCATGGACTCGCAAAGCTTCGCATGCACACAGATACGACTCTTGGATTTCTCAACACCTCAACAACATGTCTTGGAAAATATCTCCAACAATTTATGTCAGAAACTGCAAAAGAGTTCACAACCCATGACCTTCCTAGTGAGGAAGCTGCCTGCGGGCTTCGCAAGGCCTGAGCAGCTGCAAAAGGTGGTAACATGATGTCCTCGAGAGCTAGTATGTCCAGTGGATCAAAAACCCGATATTTTAACTTTCAGACCTACAAACTCCATGCACTTGGTGACTATGTCTCCATGATTAGGCGCTTTGGTACTACTGATAACAATTCTACTCAACTCGTATGTACACACTCTAAATGTCAACAGTTCCTAATACATTTTACCAGGGCGAGCTTGAACACCATCGTGTGAAATGTTTCTATCCACGGGTCAGTAAGGCAAAGTTCACATCCGGAATCGCAAAACAACAGCACCAAGAGAGAATTTTGTTTCGACTGGCAGAATGTGAGCTGCCTGCAAAGTCGAAGAAAGGCAAGGCCAAGGCCACTGGCATGGTCCAACATCACACTACGGCTCAATAAAAGGACCTTCCCAGTGTCACTTTCGAAGAGTCAGAGCCATTAGTGTTCTCTGATCCGAAAGCACACTATCACATCACCACAAGCACAAGGTACTTTTTAAATGTACCTCAATGGCTTGGGAGGAATGCAAATGATCCTGCACTAGAGGTATTCACTGATCTCACTTTTGTATACTACCTTTTGATGTCATTCATTCACAGGATTTTCTTCCTCACCTCAAAGATCATCTGCTCGTTCATATTCTCGGACATGAGTATGACGGTGATGAAGCAGAGTTTGCTTCAAAGGAATGAGCCCAGGTGCTCTTCATAAATGATTGCATTTTCGGCCACAAGGTACTTCAGACACCAGATACAGGTAGAAGGATGTATCTTTATGGCTCATTATCCTAAAAGTCCGATACATCTTATTCTGTAGTTATCCACTATATTCCAATACATCCTATGCTGTAATTATCCACTATATTGGACATCTCCATTTGGGAATGTGATGCATTACTTAGTACAGCCACTCACAGGCGCATTTTCAGCCACCTACTGTGGGAACTTCTCCACAACACCCAAAACATAGCCCATTTTGGGTATTCTCCACAATATCAACCTTTCCCACACCTAGTGTTGTTCCGGCCTGGCTTGGCTCGAAAGCCCCAGCTTCGGCCTGGCTGCAGATGGCCAGGGCTTTCAGAAATCATAGGCCGGGCCAAAGCCCTCAACCATGGCTTGGCCCTGGCCTGGCCTGGCCTGGCCTGGCCTGGCCTGAGCCATGGCCCGAGTAGGAAAAATGAGCAGGTCAATGACATGAATGAATAATGGTAAATAAAACAAAATTCAATCAATATATATGTCATCCTCGTCCTCCTCCAGTAGCAAGACATCCCAACCATCTTCTTCGTCATCACCCTCACTCGCCAGGTTTTCATTACCATCCAGTTCAACATCAAACTCGTCAGCTTCCTCAGTGGACGATGATGGACCAGGCAGGCGGAAGAGAAGGTCGTGACGAATGGCACACTTGACACATTGCAGTGCCTCAACAATGTCACATTTGAGGCGATTATGATGCTTGCTGATGGTAATACCCCCCTGTGAGAAGGCACGTTCGCTTGAAATGGATGATGCCATGATGGACAAGTAATCCTGAGCGATGGAGGACCACACTGGTCCGTATCTGTGAGCATTCATCTATCAAAAAGTAAGCATCAGTAACAAGGAATGAGCTGGAATATAATATTATATACGTACACCCCACCATGTGACTGTACTCATTCCGGATGGCAGTTTTGCCTTGACAGTGTTGATGTAGTGTTTGAAATCGGCATACCAGGGTCTGGAAGGATCAACGTTGGCTGCCGATGCACCAAAACTGAGGTCATTGTCTTTGTCCTCGCTCTGGGTCTCACAAATTAGTTTTTTGAGGCCATTAACTTTGCCTTTCTTGATAGATGTTTGCACCGGTATCGCTGATCTTCCCATTGCAAGATAGCGAGTTTTAAACTAAGTCCTGGATCAATAATACAAAATGAATCGCAACATAATTGAACATGCCTCTAGTTCCACACAGGCAAGGACCTCGTCTTGCAGGTCTTCAGGCCAGTGTTTCTTAAAATATGCCATCTTGCCCATCGGATCAAGTACTGTACGGAAACATCAGTGGCACGCAGAACAGAATGAACAGGATGAGATGTACACATAGCCATGATGTATGCTGGTGAGTCAGTTGTCTTTTCATGGTACTGGTCAATCTTTTGCGCAGCAGCATGGAGTGCAGTTGAAAAACAGGCATACTTTGGTTGGTCTGCTTGAGACGACCAGGCTCGATGAAGTGTCTCGAGGGCAGAAATAGCTAGATGAAGTGTAGTACCCTTGTCTGATGAGAAAGCCTGTTGAGCTACATCTGCATACTGAAGCAACAAATTAGTGGTAGACTTGTGTGGATGTGAAACAGAACATACTGAGAGTAGATCAGCAAACTGACCGACACAGGTCCATTCAGTCAAGGTCAACTGGAGGTAATCAATTTTGGCACATTTTTCCAGATTACGTTCTTGTGTGCCTATCTCGTACACAAAAACATCGACATGCTGGGGCCCAGGATCAAATTCATCAAATACCTCATGAATATTAGACTCACCTCCTTACTGCCTTCCGCACGATTGATCATTACATATGTTGAAGACCAGCGAACCTTCATATCGAGAAGGAGCTGTGTGGGGTTCGAGATTCCAGCCTTAGCTTGAATAGTCTTGTAAAGCTCTTTTCATTTGGCCAATGAGCGTTCCTTTACACAGATCGAGCGAATAAGTCCAATCTCATCATGGTCACCTTGAATTGACATGTCAGGATCCAAAGCACGGGAGTCATGCGGATTGTAGTGGGGAGCCTTGCTGTATGTGCTAATGAGGAGTTGTGTACTGAGATTGATAATGTGCACTAGGCAGCTACAGTCATAACGTGAGGGTACACCCGACACGAAATAATATCAGACTTACTTGATCCTGCGAGCCTGCCATGGAAATTCCTTTTTATATTGGACTTCATACAGTTGAGCAAACTCTTCAAGCATTGTACTGTTGTTAGCGGCATTGTCACAAGTAATGTGGCCGAGCTATAAAAAAAATCCTATCAAACTACAAATCGTTTAGTCACAATAGCATACCTTATGTACAATACAAAGACAGTCCAGAATCTTGAAAAGAGTCCCACCAAGCCACTTGCCGTTGTGTGAATTGTTGACTTGCATGAAGCCGAGTAGCGCACTTTCGCACTCCCATTGTGTAGCCATCTTCGCTTCAATCCAATGACCTGTCACAGCGAAGTAAGCATCAACATTACCAGCCTGCCAGGCATCGCAGGTTGTGTTTATCATGCCGCTAACAGCATCACTATTGAGCTTCTCCTTGAACCTTGTAAGATTATTCTTAAATATCCTCATAATCTTGGCTCAAGTCGCCTTCCTGCCTGGGATCTTGACACCATGAGTTGCTCGGGCAGCAACGTCAATCATTTCCTTGAATTTTGGATGCTCGAATGCTTGAATAGGCTAGATAACACGAGTCAAATGATAATGTTACTGCAAGAGGGTGGGAGATATACCTGGTCAGTGGCAACAAGCCATTCAATAGCAGCCTACTTGAACAAACCATCTGAGTATGGGACAATTCGTTCGGCAACCTTTCATTCAGTCAGATGGGAGGTAATGACACGTTGGTCATCTTCAGCCTTTTCCTTGCGACCCTTGACATCACCAGGCAACATGGACTCGAAGGAGTTTTGCTTTGCCCACATACAATATTTGCCCTATGTAACATGTCAATACAAAGATGGGTAGAGCACAACCAGTAACTCACTGCAAAGTTGGCCTCAGTGTGTCAATGAAGAGTAGTTGTTTCATTGACAAGTATGCATTGTTTTCTATCAGCTGATCAGTAGGTGAGTACGGCAAAGGATGAGCAGACTTACCGGCAAACCTTGCACTTGCAGTGCTTCTTGACTTTGCTGTTAGACCCAGTGTGATTGAATGTAGCACTGAAAAATGCTTCAACATCAGCAGTTCTGAGCTCACATGTTGACCCTGTGTCCACGATCGACTGGACGTCGATGTCAATGAGGATGCCATCCTCACCCACTGGCTCTGTGTCTGTTCTCACAGCGAGTTTGCAAGGTTTTTTTGCTAATGGTTAAATGTAAGTCAAATCAAATCATTGAGGGTAAAATAAACTTACGTTTTGGATTTGTGCGTGCATTTTCACGCTCATCGGATGGAACATCATCCAAAATTAGTTCAATGTGGGGGCATTTGCCATTAGATGTAGATGCGGTGGGCTGGGTTGTTGCAGGCTCTAGCAATGGACCTGGGGTGGCAGTCCATTTATTCTTGGTAGTAGACTTCGCAGCCTCTGCAGCATGAGACTTGTTGATAGCTTTTGTCTGTGATGTGAGGGCCACCTTCTCTGAGTGCTGGAGAAGTGCAGCTGTTGGTTTTGTCTGTCGTATGGGACAAAGACACTCATTGCCATTGATGGAGGCTGAGTCTGGGTTGATCATGTGAGGGCAGTGGCAGTAGGCGGTAGGAAGTAGGGAGAGATGCACATACAATAACAGATCAGCAAACAATATAAGTTTGCACATGTACAGCAACAGATCAGCAAACAATATAAGTTTGACAGACCATCAAGCCTCCGGACAACGACATAGTGCATCAAAGGACCTGTTCTGACACTGGAGTGAGTAATGTCGATGCTACAAAGTGCATGATCAAAAGAAACATGACAACTCACTCATCTGAAGGATGCAGAAATACTTTAATAGGCCTATCTCAACACTGGAGTGAAGAACATCGAGTCCTCAAAGTGCAAGAACACGATTCTGACATGTGGGGATAACACAGAAGCCAAAGACAAAAATAGACACAGCAACAACAATGCAACATGTCTGGGGTGGTGCTGACCCTTGCCGACCACCCCTAAAAGCCACAGCCTGGGCTGGTGGCTCGGGCTTTGCAAAATGGTGGGCCAGGCCAAAGCCTTACACAGGCCGTGACTTTGGCCTGGCTAGGCCTGGCTCAATGGGGGCTGGCTTTGGCTGGCCCACGGCTTAAAGCCGGGCCATGCACATCACTACCCACACCCTCCCCATCCATCCCTGGCTCACCAACCACATCACAATTAGTTACGGCTTGCATTTATGTAGTAGTATAGGTTATATACACATAATAGAATATAATAGACCGCTTTTTCTCTTTATTTTTGCACCAATACCTGGTACAGAGCCTCTGCAAGTGTGACATAATAGAAAACATATCAAAAACTGTTTCGCATTTTTGCCCCTCCAGTAATTCTGTTGCTATTCTCATACAGCTATGTGATTTATATATTCTAGATATCAATAGGAACAGGCACCCTACCAACCTGGAGGGCTGGAGCTGCAGGAAAAAATTTCCCATGGGGTGAACCACCAGGAGAGGGTAAGCACATAGCACCACAGGGACTGATCCTGTTGACCTAGGCTCCTGATATGTTGCATATACTATTGAAGGGATGTTGGGGATCATATTTACAAGTCTATATACCTAAAGCTCAAAAAATGTGTAGCTATTTTCTATTTAATGCTAGTACAGCACAGTACATGATATAGGGCGCTCTAGGAGGTAAAATAAGGGCTGGGATAGGTACATATATGTTTACAAACATATTCTAAACATGCTAGAGTACCCCAATACTGGAGGGGCAAAAATGCGAAACAGTTTTTGATATGTTTTCTATTATGTCACACTTGCAGAGGCTCTGTACCAGGTATTGGTGCAAAAATAAAGAGAAAAAGCGGTCTATTATATTCTATTATGTGTATATAACCTATACTACTACATAAATGCAAGCCGTAACTAATTGTGATGTGGTTGGTGAGCCAGGGATGGATGGGGAGGGTGTGGGAAAGGTTGATATTGTGGAGAATACCCAAAATGGGCTATGTTTTGGGTGTTATGGAGAAGTTCCCACAGTAGGTGGCCGAAAATGCGAACACGCGGGCCCATACAGCAAGACCTGTAACCCAGAACGCAGGATACACTCCCCATGGACAGTGGACAATTAGAGTAGATGATGTATCGGACTTTTTGGCTAATAGTCCATAAAAGATATATCTATATGACACTATTGGCTGCTTCAGATAAACTACACTACATATGACCTTTGCCGTGCTCAAGACTCGCTTAATCCACAAACTCACGCCGATGTAATGGTCCTCGCGCACAAGGGTGACCATCCATATTGGTATGCCCACATCCTTGGGGTTTTTCACGTCAATGTTGTGTACACAGGTGGAGATGCACCTGGCTTTAACTCACCCCAGCAAATGGACTTTGTGTGGGTTAGATGGTTCAGTCATGACCCGAACAACTACCAATCAGGCTGGAAGGCAAAACACCTCCACCAACTTGGGTTCATTCCTGGCAATGAACCAGGTGCATTTGGATTCCTGGATCCATGTAATAGCCCCACTCAATTCCATTTTATTTCGCCCATTTTATTTTTTTGTGAATGAGTATCTATTGCTGTGTGAACAAGCAAGTGAGTAAAAAATAAAATGATATATTTGTGTTTGTTCAACACTCGTCATCGCAGAGTTTCAACAATGCGAGTGTGGGGATGCTACTCGAAATCTCCAGGTATAATCGTCATAGGTCACACGTCATGGCGCGTTTACGATGTCTCGGATGCCGGCCACTGAAGCACTATCAGTCTAAGCTAAACAGCTTGAGGTCCTTGCCATTGCACAACTCGCCACAGCAGAAGATGATGATGACGAACTTCTCGGCCTTGTTCTTGCAGGCCTCGCAGCAGACTATAGATGGAAATCACGAAACAAGAAATACAGCATGCGTGGAGAATACAACCAACCAAAGTCTAAGGACTTCTTTGATATTCTACTTGAACAGGCTAGTGAACAGCAGTTCAAAGCCTGGTTTCGGTAACGAAAATTTTCACTTATGTGTTCTACATTTTCAACAACTAACTAACAACTAATAGAATGCGCAGAGAATCATTCTGGCATCTCCACAACTTGATATGTGGTGACCCAATTTTCATTAGCACCAGCAACCGTCCTCAGCGCCCCATTTATTACCAACTGGCTACATTCTTGTGCTGTCTGGGTGCTGAGAGTGGCCTCAAAACTGCGGGTGTGATGTCCATTGCAGAGGGTTCAGTCTATATCTATTGTTATCGAGTTTGTCAGGCAATTCGAAATATTCCAAGTGCTCATCTAGCTTGGCTGGGAGAGCAACGGAGGCAGTTTCTCTCTGCTGAAATGGCGGGCTGGGGTTTTCCTGGGTGTATTGGCATTGCTGATGGCAGTTATATCCGACTTGCAAAACAAACCAACAGAGAATGGGTTCGCATATTGGTGTTGCAAGAAGTTTTATGCAGTACGTCTCTGCACTGTTTCTTAACACTGTTGAATAGTTGAACAATCTCAAATGTTAGATTATTGTACAGGCAACTTGTGATCATTGGGCAATTTTTACTGTCTTACGACTTTGGATGGCCAGGCTTGGTTCAAGATAGCCAGGGTGTTCAAAAATTCTCACCTGTG
Source organism: Suillus paluster (assembly GCF_016628075.1). NCBI lineage: Eukaryota > Fungi > Basidiomycota > Agaricomycetes > Boletales > Suillaceae > Suillus > Suillus paluster. The sequence continues at coordinate 56,309 of NW_024537719.1, read as the reverse complement.
GAGGCACAAAGTAGACTACTTTCAACAACACGAATATATTCTTGTTGACAATCCCTCCGTATCTTTGTTGAACATGCCTTCGGTCGCTTGAAGGGTCGTTTTCCACTCCTCCGTGGTATGACAGGATTTGACTTACCAGATATCTTCTGAATGGTCGAAGCTGCAATGATCCTTCATAATGTCTTGGAGGAATTTGGTGACGACCCAACAACAATCAAGGGTTTTAATGGTACGGAGGATAAAAATGTGAATGATGTCCGAGGTGAAGGTCCAGTCCAGATGGCAGGGGTCAATGCTAATGAGGATGATTTATACCAGTCTAGGTCTTCTATGACGAAAAAATCTTGTAGACTACTCTATGGACTAAGCTTTCTTCTCTGTCTCCTCTGCAGTCAGTCGCTCTGCCATTCTTTCCCCACGAGCTCGTATCAGAGGGTTAGGATGATTCAAAAATTCACTAGCCTGTTGCCACTCCTCTTGTTGTGCCTTTCTTTGTGCTTCTTCTCGCTTCGCCCGAATATCAGCCTGATGTTGCTCATACTCCTCCTGTTCGCGTTTCTCATGCTTTAATGTGACCTCCATGTTGAGTTTTGCAACCTGCAAATTTGTTTCATCGACTTTCTCCTGACGTTTATGGTGTTCGCCCATAGTACCCATCATTTCACGAAGGAGTCCAGTGGTATCGGAAAAGTCATTTGCCTCAAGTAATATCGACTTACATACACATTTTTTCAGTGGAGTTTCGTTGTTGGAGATAGAGACACTGGAGTTGATATCATGGCTGCAAACTACCATGCTATCATTCCGAGCACTGCTAAAATATCAGAGTGTATCTTAGAATAAATGACTATTACTCACATGGCATCAATGGTTTTGAAAAGTTCACTAGCTTCGAACTCGTCAAGGACTTTCTTCAATATTTTCTTCTTAGATGTATGTTTCCGCTTTGTCCCATCAAGTGCAATATCATCCTCAACACTCTCGCCTTCAACCTCATCTCCATCGTCATCTTCATCCCCGTCACCTCCACCAGTGTGCTCCTGCCACTCCCGCACAGCCTTATACTTTGGCCAAGCTTGGTTGTGCCAAAAGTTACGGATTTGTGCTGATTGAGACAGCCCTTCATCAAGACACATGCAATCTACACTCATATATGTAAGTGAGAACATACTAACACAAAAAATCAGGCTCACATATGTAAACGTTGTTGTCTGGATGAGCTTGAATGTCGGCCAAATCTCTGGAGAGGTAATGTACTTCACAGCCTTCAGTTTATCTTCATCAGAAAATACTCTCGCTTCCAGCTTCACAGGTGTCCAGGCAACTTTTGCAGGTGTAACTTCAAGTCCATTGGATTCAAGCTTCAGATCAGCCTGGCTTAGCTGACTCTCTGCAAGCTTCAAGATCTCGTCATCTGAATTTCCCTGAGGTACGTCTATTTCCTTCACCCGATTTGCTTCCCGTGCCTCTGACTACCTTTGGTTTTGGGACAGGGAGGGACTCGGGGACACTCTTCGAGGCTCTTTTACTATGCCAGATTTTAGTATGTTGCCTCCTTGATTCCTGCATTTTTCACTCAGGACGGTTCCCCTTCTTTTGCTTTCCCACCTGCTTTTAGTGTACTTGTTATTGAATGAGAAATTGCAAAAAGTAAAACAAGTGAAATAAAAGTAGAAAATCAGATGACAAGTGGCCTTTTTCAACTGGCCATCTACTTATTTGCACCCTTGCTTATTTCTGCTTATTGCATGAGAAAAGTTAAAAATAAGTAAGGTAAGCAACTGTGCGTTTTACTGATGTCAGAGTCACTCGTGTGCGTCCATGTCATGCAGGAATTTTCACAGGTGTCAGTGCAGTGCTCTCAGCTGCAGGAAAGTCCCAATGAGGTTGGTGGCTCGGTGTGGTTTGAATTTGCAATGGAACAATGTTGTAGCCATCCGGGTGCAGTTTTTCAAGGGGACCGACAAAGACCAGAGGCTGGATCAATGTAGAAATGAGGCTTGGCGAGCAGGTGTGCTGGGGCAGGGAATCTGGTGAGTGTTGGCATGCTGGATGAGATTCCCAGTGTCATACTGATTGAAGGACGAGGGCATCAGATCAGGGGGAAGCTGTGCATGTCCTGTTGTGCATAGTAGTAGGCACTTGCTTGAATACATCCGGTACTTGCGGGTATGTGTTTTCGGTGGGGAACATCCACTGGAATACATCATCCATGACCGTCAGTGTTGAACTTCGAGCCTTCGGGCTGCGTCGTTCGATGTGCCGCCTAGGCATAGCATCAGCAAACTGGAAATTTCCCCACAGACAATGCTATTTTAGACTGTTTCGCACAGTAGCTCACAGTGCGGACAGACACCACAATGGACATACATGCACATGACACATACTTCGCACAACCTTCCAATCGCAGATAGAACTAGCCAGTTGCCAGTGGAAAACATTGAAGTCTGTAGTAATTTGAATTTTTAGCTAGTCAAATTTCCCCACAGACAATTGTTTTGCACAGTAGCTCACAGTGCTGGACAGTACTAGTAGTGAAACACTTGAATTTAATACGCGGTACAAAACACTATTGCTAAATTTTGACAAGGTACTACAGAAATTCTGTGACAATCAAATCAACATAGTATCTCACATCAATCTAGCTGAATAGTGATGCCATGACTATCCCCTAACTCGACGAGAGAACCTGTGGCTTGTTAGTATAACACCGTGGATCTCAATGTATTCCCAGGCTTACTGTAGAGATGGTGCGTGCGGTGAGAAAGACCATGCAGTTTTAAAAGTGATCCACATGTATCCTAATCCTACATCCGCCCTGGTTGAGTTTCTGCTCAAAAAGACTTGACTTGAACTTTGATAAACTTGCCATGAGTTCAAGGCTCAGCGGACCACTGCAGTCAGCAAGCGACTTTTCAGCAAGGAGCTTCTCCCGTCTAGCCCTGGCGAGTTCCATGACAAGGTTTGCTTTGAGATCCTCTGTATCATCGATGATCTGTAAAATTAAATATAGTTATTGATAGAAACATAGTGCTACTACATACCATGGAACCAATAGCATCAGCGATATCATACAAGTCAGAGACACCGGCGGCACCAGAATTTCCAGTTTGGCAAGTGTCCGATGGATGCTGCTGAGTGTAGCATGGAGAACACCGATGGAGTGCCTTATTTAAGGTAGACAGAATGTTGTGGTGGATATTGAGACTGACAGGCGAGGTCGACATATGTTACTATGTACTTTAGTATGGTGTACTTGATAGAAAAAGCAAATCCGGAAATTGCCAGGAGTCAATGCGAATATTAGTATACCGTCTACATACCTTTCTTCTGTAACTCATGTCTCTCCAGTGTCCATCCTGTGGCAAAGATGGATTCAAAACCGACACCGCTGTTGCCTGTCATATGAGCCAGCCTCGTTCTGGATGTAATAGTTGGCTGGATGAGTTAATTCGGCTGAAATCTCACCTACCACCTGAAGATGATCCTATGGAGTCAGATAATGATGTCAGGGGTTCATACAAAGAGGATGATGATGATGATGTTTATTTTGGAAACACTGACGACAGTGGTCAGGGCTCACCTGTAGGTGGAGGATGGGATGAGGCTAGCGGAACCCCAACAAAGGATATTGAAGAAGAAACGCACGGCGACGTTACCGACTACTTTCCAGGCGCTGCAGAGACGTACGGCATGGACCATACATTCTTGGGCCTGTTCAACACCGATGAAAATAGTGTCTATCGCAAGACAAACCTCTACTATCCGTTTAGCTGTAAGCAAGACTGGGAAATTGCATCATGGTTACTGCGTTCTGGTTTGAGTATGGGGAAGATAGATACCTTCTTATCACTCGAGATGGTGAGGAATCAGCCAGCTTTATCCAGATCTAACTCACTAACTAATATTCAGATTAAGGACCTTCCTTTGTCGTTCTGCTCGGCCAAGGAGTTACGAGGACGAGCAGAAATGTTACCCAGCGGCCCACGTTGGATGTCACAAATCATTGATACATCGCATTCAACAAAATCACCCATTATTTTATACTGGCGCAATCCACTGGAGTGTATATCTACTATTCTCAACCATCCTCTCTTTCACGATCAATTGGACTTCACGCCTCGCAAGGTTTATTCCGCAGCGCAAAAGCTCTGTCGTGTGTATACCGAGTGGATGACAGGTGATGATGCATGGAACATGCAAGTAGGTACCTTCGCATAGTATGTTAAAGTCTTATTAATTTTCAATAGTCAGCGCTTCCCCAAGGTGCTACATTGCTTGGGACAATATTGTCTTCAGACAAGACAAATATCTCAGTTTTGACGGGCGATCGCGTTGCGCACCCACTCCTTGTCAGCCTCACAAATATACACATGAACACGCGACTCAAATCATCATCCAACTCTTTCATACTCACCGCCCTGCTGCCAGTTCCTGAAGTTTCTCCACAAGAATAAGCGCATGCGTGGTGTATTGGCGGATCGCCTCATTCATCAGTGCCTAGATATTGTCCTCAATCCTGCTCAAGGAGGCCACTCTGCAGTGGCAGTAATGCTCTCGGATCCCGTCGGACAGAGTCCAATATTGTTTTCCTCCACTTGCAAGTTATATCATCGATACTCCCTGAAGCCATGATGTTGGCCTGCATCGGTGGAAAGACCTCTCCGGTCACCATGGCCATGTACAAGCAATTTGGAGACTCCTTTCGCCATGAACCTTGCACAGCGTCAACCACCCTTGCACAACTATCCGTCATTTCGCACATGAGCCAATCCATCTGATCTACAAGCCTTCTTTCAGGAAGCGCAAAAATTCCGCTTGAACGGTGTCTTTGAGCCATTTTGGTGGGACTGGGTGATTATAGATCCGTCCCACTTCTTCACACCCGAGACACTTCACGTCCTTCATAAGGAATTTTGGGATCATGACGCAAAATGGTTAATATTTGGTGTTGGGGAGTCGGAGATGGATTTCCGTTTTTCCGTTTTGCAGCCTGTCACCAGTTTTCGGCACTTCACAGAAGGGATCACAAAACTCAAACAGGTTACGGGTCGCTGTCAACGAGACATCCAACGTTCTATCATCGCAGTTAGTGCAGATGCAGCACCCCGTGGAGTTCTTGTCGCCGTACGTGCACTCATGGATTTCCGCTATCTTGTACAGTCACCATCCATCGACGATAACGACTTAGTGCACATCTCAGCAGCATTGAATGAGTTCCACGCAAACAAAGATTCAATCATTGATGCTGGGGTTCATTGTGGCAAGGGCAACAAAGTGATCAATAATTGGTACATACCGAAACTGGAGCTTATGCAGAGTGTCATACCCAGCATTAGGAACTCTGGAGTCACGGCTCAGTGGTCTGCAGATGTTACCGAGCACGCACATATCACCAAGATTAAGGACCCGGCGAGATCAAGTAACAACAACAATTACGATCCGCAGATATGTCGCCATCTCGATCGACTCGATAAATGTCTTCGGTTTGAGCTCGCTACCACCCTTCTAGATGAGAAGCAGAATGTCAAGGCATTAGCCGATGCAGCAGGGAGTCATATGGACAACAAGGACTACGAGGACACTGACGACGCTGATTTGGATGACAATATACCTGTTGAGTTCTTATCTACAATTCAGCATGGTCGTTCACGTCCAATTATGAATCATTTTGCAATCGCCTGGGTCCTGCAGCACAAACCTGTGGGCTCCGTACCTCTACCGTTGCGTTCGTTTGTCGTTGGGCGCACCGCCTTTCATTTAGCTTATAAACCTTCCATCCAAAGCATCACTATTGATGATGTAGCCCTCAAATTTGGCTTGCCAGATTTGCGACTGGCGCTATCTGATTTTCTGCATCATGAGGCCAGTTTCGGGCACAACCACACCCATGCAATAGGCAGCCCAAGGAGAGCCGGACCCAATTCTGCGCTTCCTTTGGAGAAAGTTCAAGTATGGTTCAAACTTCGCTTGCAAGATACGGAATTTCACAATGTTCACAATATTCAGCCAGCCCAGACTCTCAATTGTGTGCCGCCAAGTGAACCTTGGACATACGGTCATTATGATTCAATCATTGTCAATACCGAAGCGGAACACTCGTGGCCTACTAGCGGTCTTCAGGGCAAGTCATACTCATTTGTCCTTCCCCAATGCCTGTTATTAACCTCATCCCTCAGGACACTGTCGTCTAAATCAGACTTATTTTTCGCCCCCTTGGCAAGACCAGCACACAATGGGCATGGCGAGATCAGTCTCTTACCTACGTTCATCACTTCGACATCATTGGTGTCCGCGAACCAACTATGCAGATGCATGTCCTTAAAAGGGCAAGACGGTCTAATGGGACTTGCATAGGGGATGTTGTACCGATTTCACAACTGCATGCGCCCATTAATCTAGTTCCTCAGTTTTGTGCCGCCGCAGACAATCGCCTTACCACTTATAATAGTGTTGAGCATGTGTCGGAGTTATGGCTGAATCGTTTTTGGGACAAAAGCACTTACTTCCCTCTTTCAATGTAGTTTTTATGGAAGAGTTTGTATTGCTTTTCACTATACTAGTCTTAGCTTTGTGGCTCGAGTTTGATTGGAGATAAGAAAAATTTGCACATATTCCCATGCCAACCTTTGACTGTCATCACTGAGTACAATGCCCTCCAAATCGTCCAAGTCAAAATCAAAGTCGAAACAATATTTCTCAACATTAGTTGTTGGAATAAAACTGGGATCCTTCATCAAAGTTCCTCTAATTCATGATGTGCCGATGATGGACAGGCTAACTACTCAAGAGCTGAATCAACTAGTCCTTGAGGAGCCCGCGAGTCATATCAAACGAAGCACCCCCATCGGACATCTTCTATCCATCATTTTCCAATCCTTCAAGGTTCAAGCACCTCGTGCAGAGGATCTTCAGATCCCTCTCTCTCAGATTCAATATCGTAACGAGCGGGTTGATAATCAGTTTTGTCAACATCAACCAACAGACTCTGTGGAACTTTGGGATAGCAAGGCAAAGATGTGGAACTGGGGGCTGCCAGATCCGCCCCAAAAACAGTGCAAAAATAAAAAGGGTGAAAAACATGAGGAGGGACAGCCAAGGGGGGGGGGGGGGGGGGGAGTCAGGCGCCCAGAGGCAGTGCTTCCCATTCTAACTTGACTACTGAGCATGTAGTTGCGGGGCTTTTGAACGCCCTCATGGCAGCACTTTCTGAACACGGTGGACTCAAAACTAAGCAAGCGAATCATGTATGGAGTGGGGCCCACTCAACCACCCCAATCAAGGGAGAAGACATCCCCTGCAAACCTGACATCATTATGTCAGATGAACCAAACCCTGGGTGGGCAGGCATCAAGGTCATCGCTGAAGTAACGAGCAGCAAGTACCGGCCAGGGAAGCGTGCCACGAAATCCCTTGATACCAAGGTGTACATCATCTTGAAGCACCAGCCCTGGAGGCGCTTCACTCTCATGCTATCTTTATGCAACCACTATCGTGAACTTCGTGTCCACATATACGACCACTCTGGTTCTGCCGTATCCCCTCCATTTCATATCAGCCAACAGAAGAAAAAATTTCTGCAGATCCTCTCGGCTATTGTCTTTGGTAATGGCGAGTGCATCGGTTTCGATACGACAATGAATATTCGACAGCTCAAACTCCCTGTGTTATCCCGTCGTTCCATTCCTCCTAGGAGATTGTGTGTTCGGAAAAAGAGGGACACCCATGGTGAATCTGGTACACAGGCCAAGACAGGAGATGCAGCATCAGGCGAGTCAGAGGAGTCAGGTGAGGAGTCAGGCGAAGAGTCAGGCAAGGAGTCAGACAAGGAGTCGGACGAGTCAGGATACGAGTCAACGTCATCATACAAACCTTTGCCCTCACGTCGCCTAGACACTCTTGGCGGTGATTCCTCAGGCTTATCAAGTGCCTTCTCCTCCCTTGAACGAGATGAGCGGCTTTATATCAGGACTGGTCTTCCTACACTCCCCTCTGAACTGCTTCCCTCGGCCACTCCTGCCTCGCTAGCTCCTTTTATTGCCCAACATTTCATTCCTCCTCCTCCGAATTCGTCACCAATCGGTGAAATTCAAGTCAATGACAACTGGTATGATATCCTGGAGGTTTTATTTTCGAGTCATGGCCTGGTTGGTCGTGGCACCGTTTGCTACTTGGCTAGAAAAGATGATGAAGAGTACATCATCAAGGACCACTGGGTCCTTGGGAATGCAGACGACGAAGATATCTTAAATGAGGTTGCTATGTTGAAGAAGATGCAGGGTGTCCGTGGTGTCCCGGAACTTGTAGAATTCAGCAAGGTTAAGCTGTTGACTGGTGAGGTCGACAACACGAAGATTTACCGATATCAAGAGCTACCCAGCTTAGTCGGCACTTGGCGCACTCATTTTCGGCTCATCATGAAGCCCCGGGGGTGACCTTTGCATAAATTTCAAACAAAGGTGGAATTTATTCAAGCTATACGCGACATTGTGGCCAGTAAGCATCCCTCCTTCGTGATATACATGTTGATACTAACCGGCGATTGTTCTCCCAGTTCAACAGGAAGCGCATCGACGGGGTATCTTGCATCGTGATTGCAGCCTCCACAATGCGATGATCGAGGATGCCGATGGTAATAGCCTTGGAATGTTGATCGACTGGGAATTCGCTGTAACTATCACACCAGAGAATACATATGCTATCGGTGGAACAGTAAGTGGATCATTGATCCAGGAGTAAATTCACTGACTCAACTTGCAGGGCACAATTCCATTCATGTCGTGGCAGCTCCTGCAGCAAGTGAAAAAGATCTTGGTCTCCAACACTGCAAAAAAAGGGGTGTTGTCATCATCACCTTTGGCAATTGAATTCGTCAAGCAAGACTATTTGGATGATCTCGAATCACTATTTTACGTCTTTTCTTGGATCTGCATCGAGTACAGCGGCCCTCTTGGCATAGAATGCCATTTGAACCCTTCGAAAGCATGGCTTCTGCATGCGTGGAGCAACCAGAATATCAGGGGATGCTTTGAGAACAAGGTCGCGTTTTACACAGTGGGTGAGGGCGAAGCTGCACTCCAAGCGCAGTTTGACGGCTACTTCAAGGATCTTATTCCGCTTGCACTGGAGTGGATGGACCTCCTGAGGCTCAATTTTCCAGTTCAGATCGGCAGTGTCGACGGCCAGGTTCTCCACCGACCCATTGAATTTGATGCGCTGCTCAAGATCCTGGACAAACATATCACTCAACTTCTTAAGGGCGAGCCTGAGCTGGCCCCTGAGCAGTTGCTCCGCAAGAGGTTGGTAGATAAGCATAAGCAGGACGTGCATGCATCAGGAGAGATCATGAAGGTAAAGGAAATGGACTGCACCGCAGTGAAGAAGTGCGGTCTGAATGACGAGTGGACTGTCAAACCTGTGAAGAGGAACAAGACATCAAACTCGGGGTAGCTAGGCCGGTTTTGTCGTCAATCTTGATTTAATTTGTGTACACAGTAGTATATGGTTTTCGCTCGCGAAGTGTTTACGTTTTTGCATTGTAGTATTCATTACATGTTTTACCCCTTCTTGCCATCAACTCAGAAGTAGTGACTCATCGCAGCTGTTCCCACAAACATGTATGTAGTATTACTAATGTTACAACATTGAGCTCGTTCTCCTCATGCGATCCTCCATTCGACTATATTCCTGCAGGAATGCAGTCACTTACACTGCTGGTCAAGTCATACTGCCTACAAGTGTGACATGTTGCTCGGTTGAGTCAAATCCCTTAAGAGTTGAGTGTATTTTGTCTGGGTCTTGTCGCTTATATCCCTTCTGGTGTTCCTACCCTTTGTCAGTCTCAATCATGCCTCCTCGTCCCCGAGCTACATCTAGCCCCAAAAGGACAAAGGCAAAGCGCAAAGTTGCGGAATCTGGTATCCCAGTGCTCACTGGGCAAGGAAAGAAGGTGTGGACAGCAGATGAAGTTGGTTTGGTGTCGCTGCAGCTATCTTCCGATGTCAACGCTCTCCCCATTCGTCGTTCTGGTCGTCCTGGTGCAGGTACAGGAGGAAGGAATGCTCAACTAGAGAAAGTTGGCGCAGCTCTGGTGGCCCCAACGCGGACAAGCCAACCTAAGGGCTCCACGACCCTCGCGCCGAATATCTCAGCAAACCCTCTTGCTCCAGAATCACATTGAAAGGGCCGTGTGTTATGACCAACGTTCACCAATAATGATGAAGGCGAGTTCACAACCACTAGGACTCGGTCAAAGATGATGAGGAACAGGATGGTATTGAGCGTGAACGTCTAAGTCACTACAACAGTAGGAAACGAAGAGGTTAAGTCTAAGGAGTACTTACACTAACTAACCTACTTTTATACATAACATTGAATAGGAGTCTGAAAGAAATCAGCCAATGAGAAAAGAGTCGTACGATACTGCGGATGACTAAGTATGACATCATGATATATAAGCGAATGAGTAAGACAGTTACTAAATAGAAACCCAAGATCCAACCGGTTCTTCTTTAGGAAGCGAGATTGTTCTAGCCCGTGGAGTAGGGGAGCCAATCAGAGAAGCAACAGGTGATATATGACGAGGAGTCACGTGACCGGCCTGGGTACTGGAAGTAGCCGAAGGAAAACCGAGAAATGAAAAATGGTTCGTATTTGGGATTCGTGACACTGTGGCAGCTGTCCACAGGTAAGCTCAATTTTTTATCCGTGCAGTTGGGGCTGATGTTAAATGTTTAGAAGCCTCCTCCGCCGTATAGCATCTCAAACGGTACGGGCTCTACCATCACGAGTTCCTGTCAGAAGGGGAAAAAAGCCAAGGTGAGGTATTTTTTCTTTATCCATTCCTGGTGATACAATGATCAATCATTCAAATAGACATCTTCTGTCCCTGACCCGCAAGCCGAACCGGTGAGGAACATCATATCGTATTTAAATCAAGCATTCATTTTTACTTCAGGACATCACCCGCGGCGAGTCAAGCTATCAATCATTGCAACCGGGTTTATCACTCTGCGAAACGGGCGGACACTTTGGATTTCAAACGCCTCAAGGCAGCCCACCAATCGTGCCACCTGGAACAGAGCCAGATCTGCAAGCGCTTAACAATTCTTATGTAGCGATCATGATGGCCAAGAAAGATGCTAAGTATTGTGCCTGCAGCGCTGTTCAAAGCCTTGCTGGAGGCCATCAGTCTTCTTCTAGTGGGCCAGCCAATGATGATCTTCTACGATCAGTGCCACCTTCAGCCACCTTAAACTTACTTTCACATCCTTCATTCACTGCACGCATTGTTCTGACTCTTTCCGAGAACTATTTGGACCTGTCCCTACGAACAGTCGGCTCTGAACCTGGGACTAACCTTTCATTGCAACAATCCGATTCCGAAGATTCGGATACTTCAGGCTCTGGTGAAAGTGGCGCAGGTGGCGAAGACAACTGACTATTCTACTGACAGTGATAACACTGGTGAAAGGGAGTTTGGTTGGGCTGAGGTTGGCGAAGCTGCCATCGTGTACACCCAGGTAAATGCCATCTTTGCATATGATGGTCACCGTGGTCACCCTGATTATTTCGTAGGTTTTTCTCGGGAACCAGAACCTTCCCTGGTCCATGTTACTTCCACTCTTGCTCCCAACTTCGACTTTCAATACTCCCGCGAACAAAGATGACATGAACACCAAGCAAACATTAGCTTTTGACAAACTGTCGAGTAATGAGATTGCCTCGGAGGGTGCTCGACGTGTCCCCTGAAGTCTCTGAACTTGAACTCGGTGGTTCTCAGGTGCGACACCAGTCTACCAATGAAACTCAAGGTATTCAGGAACCTGACGGCTCTCAGGTATGATGTCCCATCTGGTAGCATATCCCCAAGCACTCAACAACTACTTCATTTCCAGCCTGCAGATGTAGCCGACAACCTTTTAAATCGGCATCATAAGAAGAACGGGCGACCCCGTCTTCCCTGACCCTGCTTCCCTAAAACTCTTACGCCATGTGGTCATGACAAAGGATCCGAAGAACGACAAGGGTCCAGTCAACACGCAGCAACCAGCTAAAGCCAAATGTCCACCTGATGGGCCGAAGCCTACACAGCTGGTGTTCTACCCAGCCCACTGGAAGAGTTTCCTCAAGGACACAAAAGAAGAGTGTCATACCCAGCATGCACTAGAGAACCTGTTCCCAGCTCGAGTTAAAGACTTGCCAGGCTCTGTCTCTGAGGCCCTTTTAGCTGTTCTTTACCAGTGGGATACAGCCGGTAAACAATTTGAACCTGGTAAGCTTTGGTCTTCTCCAGCGCATGTGTATCTGACCCAAGTACCAGATTATTGGCCTATTCACAAGCCCGATATGGCGAAACTCATAAGTATATCATCGCCGGTCTTTTTGTTTCGCTATTCTCTCATACTTCCTGTCATCCAGTTATATGAAGATCTCTCAACTTGGCGCTCTGAGCTCAAGAAGAATGTCGCTGCGATTGCCTCAACCATGCCTGGCCTCGTCCCCCCTGTCAAATATCCCACCTCAAGAACGTGCTTCGTGGGTGGAAGGTGCGGCTACTGAGTTAAAGGCGGGCTCAAAGTTTCTACACGACAGTACGGACGAACAGGTTTGCTGCCCATATAATTTTATGAGTATCTAAATAACAAGGCGCTGCAGGGAAAAACATGAAACTTTGCCAACCCTGCGCTCCGCGACGCCGTCATCGTGTTCATGTACACTGGACCGTATAGAATCACTCAAAGACATCCAGACATTTTCAGCAAGCAGTTGCCTTTGTCATGCTTGGCTTTGGTCTCTGCTGTGGTATTTTATTATTATTATTTTCACATTCTACAACAAACTAACTTGTTTCATAGTTCATTTGCATTCTTGACAGGCCTCGCGAAAAATGGGAACGGAAAATCATCCCCGAAATTCACCGCCAAGGAATATCGCCCAACCTATGCATCTGCGCTAAAGTCGCTCCAAAACATCATGGAACATCCTTATCATGGTCCCAAGTTGGTCGAGCAGCTCCAATCAGTGGGCTGAGGCTGGATGGCAAGGATATGCTCTCATTTCTAACAAGTCTAGCACGCTAACTGTATTCATGTAGGGCAGGCATCTTGCAAAGTCGACGGCAATGAAATGTCTCACCACGTTGATATTGAGATCATGCTTGATTGAGGTCAGCTCGTTTCCCCCTGCTTGTAGCTCGCTTACGGTTTTCTACCTATTGTGTTATCGCATGATGTACTGCACTGCTATCTGTTATCTAATCAATATATGCTGGATATGAATTGAATTTTCGTCTGTTCAGTGTCCAGTGAGACCGGAAACCCACAGAGGATTTTGTCTGGTATCTCAAGACACAGATAATTTCTGAGTACAGCAGTGTGCTCTGTAGAGTTTTATACAGAACCCCACAGAAGAAGAAGCCTCTGTGCAAGCCTGTAAAGTTGGGACCAAGCTGTGTGCCTTGTAGGCTGTCCGGCACTGTCCAGAGTGAACTGATTTGCTGATGTATTCTAATCTCAGCGAGTGCTGCTGTGCCATCAGAAATAAAATAAAATGCTCAACCTCAATTACAACACATTTTATTTCTCTCAAGTTCACACAGCCTGTCACTTGTAAATTGCTTGTAGAAAATAAAATGGGCGAAATAAAATGGAATTGAGTGGGGCTAATATCGTTCGTGGTGTCCACTTGATCCCTGGATTTCAACATGACCGTACTGACACACTATTACCGCCATCAATTGCCTGTCCCCTGCACGAAAATAACGAAGACTGGAAGTTTTACTATGTAAATATGTGAGTCTCTTGTTTTGTACATCTGCCTCGTGCTTACCAGACGTAGGTTTGTTGATAGAGACATGATGATGCGTTTCCGTGGTGGCGGCCGGGTGGGCCATAAGTCGACTCGAGATGCAACACGAGTATTCCTCGATGACCGCGATCCTCTAGACGAGGTTGCTCCTGAGTTGGACGTTCTAGATGACCGCAGTGAAGATACAGATTTTGTCAGCTCGGACGAAGAAGGTGATGACAACGGCCTTGATGGTGAAGAGCCTGGTGAGGACGAGGTGATGGACGGTGACGAAGGCATTGCCGATCGTGGTGAAGATGTGGAATTGGAGATAGAGGAGTATGGCTATAGCGGAATTGACCAATCGAAAGAAGTTACAGATGACGAGGCTGACGAAGATGATGATAGCGACGAGGCTGACGATGACCTGGGCCCTGAGGACGGAGAGGATGATGCCGGTGATGACCTCGAGGGGTTTGATGACCTTTGATTTTTTTAGAGCGGCAGGATATGTTTTTCTTACCCGATCAGTGAATTTCAGTGTATCTGCAGCTGATTTGTATGACCTACCACGGGGAGCCTCTAACTACTTTGTAAGATCAGAACCCGAGTTGCCTTGAACCACGCTCGGTCGGGATGCTCGGACACTACCACCAGCTAGTGTACATGCGAGACGGTTATATGGCTGGTCTACTACTTGCACTCATCATCTCAGGTAAACATAAGTCTTACAACATCCTTACATTTAAAGCCAAGACTGGTGAAACACTGCAAGGCTCGTACCAGGCTGGCGCTCCATTGCACGGCGGCCACCATATCATAACTGACCAATAACAGACTTAGTTGATCATGTAAGCTCTGCAAGGTCGTACCTGGCCATATATGTTTCGTGCTGTTTTGTTGATGATGGCCCACAAAATGACATCGACAGCGAAAGAGAACCCATATCTTGCCCATCGACGTCCCACTAAGTCGCATGCTACTTCAAATTCTCTCAATGGTGCCAGTGCCTCCTCGAGGGAGCCTCTCTTTGGTTTTGTTCCCCGAATGGTCAATGCGGATCAAGTTCGCCAGGCATTGGTATGTCCTCTCAATTGCTAACTCACGTCGAGGCTGACTGACTCGGGGATTTGCTTAGGAAAATGATCTCAATCCATTTACAAAGCAGCCCCATACAGCACAGTACAAAAATATCCTCGAAGCCCGCAGAAAGCTCCCTGTGTTTGCACAGATGACAGAGTTCTACAAGATAGTAAGTCCTTCCTCCTACCCCGCCCCATTCACCCTGACTGATGTTTATAGTTCAACAAACACCAAATCATCGTCATTGTTGGCGAGACCGGCTCAGGCAAGACCACGCAGTAAGTTGGCATCCCCAGCCAAACATCGTCCCTCATCATCTTTGAACAGTTACTTATAAACGCTTTGTGTCACCGATAGAATCCCCCAGTTTGTCGCCTACTCCGATCTTCCGCATACCAGGAATAAGATTGTTGCATGTACTCAGCCCCGCAGAGTCGCTGCTATGTCTGTGGCAAAACGCGTTGCAGATGAGATGGATAGTGCATTTTTTTTTGCTCCAAGTTCTGATCGCATTCTGAGCTCACGTCATCTCCCAGTCCAACTCGGCCGACAGGTCGGTTACTCCATACGTTTCGAAAATATGACAGAGCCCGGCACTACCTTCCTTAAATACATGACTGACGGAATGCTGCTCCGCGAAGCTATGAACGACCCTGATCTCAACCGTTACTCCACTATCATCCTCGACGAGGTCCACGAACGCACCCTTGCCACCGACATCCTTATGGGCATTCTCAAGACCCTTACCCAACGCCGTCCAGACCTCAAGCTCATTATCATGTCCGCCACTCTTGACATCCTCAAGTTCCAGAAGTATTTCGCTGTCTCCAGCGACACCATCGTCCCGCTCTTTAAGGTCCCCGGCCGTACCCATCCCGTCGAGGTGTTCTACACCCAGGAAGCAGAGACAGACTACGTCGACGCTGCCATTCGTACTGTACTCATGATTCATCGTGCCGAGGAGCCGGGTGATGTCCTATTGTTCCTGACGGGTGAGGAGGAGATCGAGGATGCGTGTCGCAAGATCAAGCTCGAGGCAGACGACCTCGTCAACTCTTACCCCGAGAGCGTAGGCCCGCTCGTGTGCATTCCGTTCTACTCGTCACTATCGCCGCAACAGCAACAGCGCATCTTTGACCCGCCGCCAAAAGCACGCAGTCCGGACGGCCCTCTAGGGCGTAAGGTCGTGGTGAGCACGAACATCGCGGAGACGTCGCTCACGATCGATGGGATTGTGTACGTCGTCGACCCAGGGTTTTCTGAGCAGAAGGTGTATAACCCGCGCATCCGCGTGGAGAGCTTGCTTGTGAGCCCGATCTCCAAGGCATCGGCGCAGCAGCGTGCGGGTCGGGCTGGCAGAACGAGGTCGGGCAAATGTTTTAGGTTATACACGGAGAAGCACTTTATGTCGGAGCTCGAGGAGCTGACACATCCAGAAATTTTGAGGAGTAATTTGGCGAATACGGTGCTGGAGCTTGTCAAGGCCGGGATTAAGGTGAGCATGTGATGGGGTGACTTTTCAGTCGGGTCGACGTGCATTCAGGATCTCGTCAAATTTGATTACGTAGACGCACCAGCACCAGAGACATTGATGAGGGCGCTGGAGCTATTGAGCTACCTCGCGGCGTTGGATGATAAGGGGAATCTCACGCCGCTGGGGAGTATCATGGCAGAATTCCCTCTAGATCCACAACTCTCAAAGATGCTGATTGTCAGTCCGGAGTTTAAATGCAGCAATGAGATCTTGACGATCACTGCAATGCTGTCAGGTGCGCACTTAGCCCTGAGGTTTACTCTCATCTGACGCGCCTGCAGTACCAAATGTATGGCTACGGCCGAACAACCAACGAAAAGAAGCAGATGCTGCAAAGGCGCTACTTACCGTCCCCGATGGCGACCACCTAACGCTTCTGAACGTGTACAATAACTACACTCAAAGTAAGTCTCCCCTTCTCCTCTGCCTACACCCACACTCGCTCACTCACAACTACCCCAGACCAGTACGACAAAAACTGGACCTGGAACAACTACCTCTCTGCTCGAGCACTCATGCAAGCTGACAACGTGCGCGAACAGCTGAAACGAACGATGGAACGGTTTGAGGTGGAGCTCGTGAGCGTGCAAGATCAGAAGATGTACATGGCGATCAGACAGGCGTTGTGCTGCGGGTTTTTCATGCAAGTCGCGCATAAGGAGGGGGAGAAGGGGAATTATATGACCGTGAAGGATAACCAAGTGCGTCATTTTGGTTTCGGGAGGTTTGGCGTGCTGATGTGATTTTTTCGGGTTGGTAGGTCGTGGCGCTGCATCCATCGTGCGGGCTTGATACGCAACCAGAGTGGGTCATATTTGACAAGTTTGTGCTCACGACGAGACCGTATATACGGACTGTCACGAATGTCCGACCAGAGTGGTACGTTGTCAGGCATGTTAGGCTGTATTGATTTGCACCCTGACGCGAATGACGCTTCGATAGGCTCCTTGAATACGCACCCTCGTACTTTAATTTGAAGAACTGGCCAAACAGCGAAACAAAGCGCGCGTTGGTGAGGGCTGCTAAAAGCCGGGCGGGCAAGTTTGGGGCGCGATTAGAGGAGCCGGAGGGATCAGTATGGGGAGGAAGGGAGGTGAAAGAAGAGGAAGAAGAATAAGATGCAGTAGGTAGACTCGTACTAGGAGGGTCGCTTTTGCGGTGTGCGCGATATGATCTCTTTATTTGCTTTCGGTCTAGAATAGGGGAGTTCACAGTTGCGTTGGCGAGGCGTTTTTCGCCCGTTGTTCAGAAAAGTTTCGAGGTCTGAATACACCGAAAAACGTTGGTCGACTGTGATAACTGTTCGGGCGCTGGTCAGCAAATTTGTCGCGTCTCTTGAAAGGGTACCGACATGGCAACATATATTATGTTATCTATGTAAATGGCATCTGGAAAACCACTGAAATGAACGCTGTGATTGGTGGAGATGCTGAACACATAACCAAAAATCTGTGCTTATGAATGCAAACCTGAACTAAACCAAAAGTGAACTGCTCAAAAGCACTTTGAGAGGAACTTCGACCAAGTTGGCTTTTTAGATGCTGGCAGCGCAAATATGGGGACTTACAAGTGTTCAGTCAGCCCACTGGTCGGGAAAGCATAGCATACTTATGAACTACCTCCTCATCTACTTTACCTCCATCCTCATGCATAACTGTCTCATACTCTCATATCTTGCCTTGACTCCAAGTACCTCTGTCTCAAGTTGCCTTACATACTCAATGAGCTGATGAGGTTCTTACACCAGTACCTGTGACTCCAGGCTATACTGTTAAAATTAAGCATAATACTCACTGATCAGAAACGGTATGGTTTTGTAAGTTTGTTTGTAAACCATCAATCCCCTACAATTAAGCTTAATGGCTTCTGACTCCTTTGGTGATTAGCTTGATGGCTTCTGATTCCTTTGGTGATTCTCAGGCTTCCAAGAATAACACTACCACCGGAAAAATCACCAAATTGGGATATTCCAATAATCTCACTATTCCCACATACCTCCCTGGCTCTACTGCTGCACCAGAGCTTTCCCCTTGCTCACTCATGTATATAAGTAGTAGAATGGCATGTACATACATAAAATGATACAATAGACCGCTTTTTTCATTGTCTGAGAGCTTGTACAGCAGTCTACAGTGCTGACTACAATATGTGCATCCCAGGACTAAAACATATTCGATATTTTACCCCTTTAGCAGGGAAGCAATTCTGACTGTATATATCATATATTATAGTGTTAATGAATATATTACACCGCTTATTTGAGCCTCTGAAGTGTCC
Organism: Suillus paluster; assembly: GCF_016628075.1. Lineage (NCBI taxonomy): Eukaryota > Fungi > Basidiomycota > Agaricomycetes > Boletales > Suillaceae > Suillus > Suillus paluster. Next base: position 37,627 of record NW_024537719.1, on the reverse strand, counting down.
TACATCAGTAGATATGTTAAATTCATGAATACCTCTCAAAAAACATAAACCAGTTCGCATTTTTTAGTGTTTAGGTATATAGACTAGTGAATATTATTTCTAACATCTCTTCACTAGTATATACAATATATCAAGAGTATATGTCAGTAGGATCAGTCCCTGGGGTCATATGTATTGTCATCTTCCTGGTGGTTCACCCCCTGAGAAACTTTTTCCTGCAGCTCCGGCCCTCTAGGATGGTATGTAGTCTGTTACTATGAACATATGGAATATATTTATCACATAGGTATGACAGAACAATACCAGGATCCTTGTCTACAATCCAAAGTCACTTCCTGCCTAAAATGTAACATATTTTCGCATTTTTGAGGGTTTTCACTCTATTCTCACTACATAGACTATACCAGCTGTTCACATATCCCTTATAGTACATATATAAAGCCCTCCCAAGGCCATGATCAAGTATAAATATGTCATTCACTGATGCGCTGGGTGACCTAAAAATAGGCAAATGATTAAAATAACATTAATGAAATAGAAGATGAACTTACAACACCAAAAACTGAACCAGACATCACAACCTGGTACCGAATGTTCGGATAGACAACCTTGAAGATTTCCTGACATGCGTGGAGAAGGTTTGGATCTGAGACTGCCCAAAGCTCGTCTTGAGCACCAAGCCAGAGAATCACTGTTGGTAAAAATTCCCTGGCCCATTTATTATCTTGGTCACAACCTGGAGGGAGGTCAGTGTTTAAGTATGATGAATGTGACTTCGGCTGTGGTTCCACCCAACTACCATTTTCCTTTGACCTGGCAGGTGCCATAAGCTCAGACTTTACAGGTGTGTTCTCGATCCTTGCTTTCTTTGAGGATGGTGGCGCCTTGACCTGAGATGTGGTACCAATGGATGTCTACACCAAAGTTAGCCTGAGTAGTGAAGAATATAAACAGGGAGACTAGTGCTGAAGCTGTGGTACGTGGTGGAGCTTTCACTGTCATAGTAGCCTGCTGTATCTTGCCTGCAACTGGCTTCCTCACAACCTCTGTCCAAGTCTCTATTTCATCAACCTCCATTGCTTGCTCATCTGTCTCCAGCCCCTTGATCTCCAGCTCCGAGTCCTCTATCTCCAGCTCCTCTATCTCGTCTTTTTTGGGAGTTAATAAATCGTCATCTGAAGAGAAGTGGAGCAGATCGAGCTTTCTCTTCATTCCAGAGGTGACTCGACCACTGGGCCTTTGAGCCAGAGGTGGGGGAACAAGTTCAGGATCTGCGACCGGCCTCATTTCAACCATAGACTTGGATGAAGTCAGTATAAGGAGACTAGGATAAACTGATGGTCACCTTTCTAAGCACAGATACCTTGCCCTTAGCAGATACCGCCACATCATGTTCCTGCCAATCATCAAGGTCCTCTCCAAACCCTCCAACCAGATCATCTGTGTCTTCAGAGACATCGGACATACTTGTAATGATAGGCACCAGTGGTTTTGAAATCTCATGTGCATTTGAGCTTAAAGAAGTAGCATTTGACGTGTGAGATATCTGAGACTTTGAAAAGATGGTGGAAGGTGGAGGTTGACTGGCGGTAGTCAGTGGAGCGAGCTGGGAACCACCTGGACTGACCAACTTGGACTTTTGTGATCCAGGGACAGTTGACCTCCAATTCTGAATACGGCCACCCAAAGTCGACTTTGCCCTTGATTTTCAAGTTAAATTGAGGAAGAATAGTGTAGACTCAGTGAGCATGAACATGTCGATTCCAAAAAGAACTCACAGTGGTAAGGAGTTGCCTTTCTCGTTCAGGTTTTGTGCACGTGGCTGATTGTGACCGGCAATGACAGCCCCTAACAAGTTGTTGGAAGCATTGTTGATGGCAGCCTTGAGTGATTGTGGTGTGTTCTTCCATCCTTTCTTCTTCTTCTTTGTCTCATCATCTTCCAGGTCCTCATTGATTGGTAGGCCTTCATCAAATAAATCACCGTCCTCTGTCGACCTGAGAACTGCTGCTTTGCTGCTATCGCCAGCCTTCTCTGGAGCCGATTCATCTTCTTTGCTTACTTGTGTCTTCTTAGGTATAGCACATGGCCTAGGCCTGACAGCCTTTGGCTTCTTCGTCATTGACTGGACCTGGGCTTCTTCCATCTCATTCTACAATGCTGCAAGCCAATTAAGTCCTGCTACAGCTAGCGCTTCTTTGGCATCCTGAGCTGCTTGGAGATGCTGGTCATCAGCTGTCTTCTCTGCCCGGGTCTGGCGCTTCGGCTGGGCATCAAGGACAATCTGACCAGGGTGAGTAGTTGCATTTTTGGCATGGGTCCAGCGGATTGGCTGATACATTAAGACGGGACTAACAAATCCAAGAGTAGAAAAATGGTTGGTAGAGAGGAAAGTTTACCAAATTGCTGGAAATGAATTTGTACGTGTCCTGCCAAACAAACACTTTGAATCCTTAATCGGTCTAACCTTGTGTGTATGTTGGCAGCATGCCATTCACTATGAACAGCATCAGGGAATTGACCAGGAAATGACAAAGCATTATAAAGCTTTACCTGGCTTAAAATTTGTATAATATCTATCAAAATGGTAGTTCACTAGAGAAAGCTTTATTTAGCTGGAGAAAGTTGGATGGAAACTGCCACAAGCACAATTATGACAGACTGCTTGCCATTACTTGCCATTTATCACCAAAGTGGCAAATGTTGTAATCACCTATCAGCCATGACAAGGGCGATACACTATCCAAAGGCATTGCTATTCTTCAGCTAGTGTGATTTGCTATCCAGCTTGTCGCCCGTTATGTCCAGAAACTTCTGATAACACTGCTTTAAATCGACGCCCTTGCTGTAGGGGCCTTGACCTGCATTGCCTATGGCTTGTGGTGGAAGAAGCCTGAGGATGTAGGATGTCCTTATATGGTTCATTGGAAAGTAACAGCGTCACCAAGCGGCTTAACCTACAAGTATATCATCAATATTCTTGCCTGAAATGGCTCTAATCCACCTGCATTCTAGCAAGGCACATTCAACATTTTCCAATAAAGGCTGGAAACATTTTTTTTTGTCTCATCTATCCCTTTCTCAGTCTTTCGGGCACTGAAGCAATGAATTCCCCCTGCGCTATCCATTTTCATTGTGTTCCATCTCTAGGTGGCTACGGAGCCCAAGGAAAATATGATGGCGGGATTATATCTCTCCTTTGATGTTTCAGTGGGATGATATTCGGAGGGATACATTATCTGGGCTGGAATTTCTTGTTCCAGAAACACACTTGCAGAACAAATGTTATGGCATGTGGTTTCCCTTGTGATGGCAAGTGCACCACTATATATTCTTGTTGTTCTGTTATTGTTGATTTGTGGGCATCCTTGCCATTGAGATTCAATATCCCAGACCTTTTGGAAAGCATTCTCCTATTTTTCTTCGCAAGTGGTGCAATTGTCAGCGCTCTCATATATCCCTGCATGTGTTACAACTAGTTATACAGAGCTTGGGATCACTGCTTCCTGCCTGGCATATACAATACAGTAGCTTGGACCAGGATTATTCCACATTTGTAGTTGGTGGTCTAAGCTGGCCAAGGAACAAGGCTGGATTAGAATTAGTCTATGCGTGAATAAGCAATGTGGCGCAGCGCTCTTTGCTTCTGCCCACCATCGCAGTATTCTCTTGTCCTAAGTACTAGGCACTAACTATTCATCTTTGCATTCCCCACTTCCACAATGCACCTCAAGAATCCAAACGAGGCTGCAAGGCCCGATTTCACTACTAGAGAGCATGAACAAGCTCGTCTACAACTAGTAGAAGACGGTCTCACTGAAGACCAAGCTGTGCACATGTTTGCGTCCTTGTGGACTTTAACCAACAACGCCGACAAAGTGCATTGGGCCAAGAAACAAGAATGAATATGAGAACTACGTCAGTGAGAAGAAGAAGAAGAAGAAGAAGAAGAAGAAGAAGAAGAAGAAGAAGAAGAAGAAGAAGAAGAAGAGCAATGCAACCAAGTCCTCCAAGAAGAAAGACAAGCAGCTCAGCTAGAAGAACGGAAGAAAAACAAAAATAAGTATGCTCCGTTCACTTGAGGAAAAGTTCCATCAGATCCAACAATCCTCCTGGCTCTGTACGCCATGAGGAAGATCAAAGCAGGAGACTATTGTGAGTTGCACTAATTCACCAACCGAGGCCTAGACAATGCCAACAAACTCTCACAAATTGCAGAGCCAGATGCCCTAGTAATGCTCCCCTCCAACGATGGCATTCATTCCTGGATTCCTGCAGATGCAGTGAAAGACCCCAAAGCCTCACCTGGGAGGAGTTCAACAAGGCGGCGTCATGTATTCTCAATTACATGAGGATTCATGACTGGCCAGATGAGCGCGTCAACATGCACATTCAGTTCTGGTCAGCCTTACAGAACCATCACTGGCGGCACTCCTCAGACCACACCTCAAACAACGAGCATTACTGTTGTACCAATCACAGCAACACTGCAGATGGCATCTTGCCATAGGAACGGGCGCCAACATGGAGCCTCGAGGAGATCAATCAAGATCTCCTCCTAGAAGCGCATGAAGAACTGTTCAATGAACAGCAGGAAAAGCAAACGGTAATAGCGATTCAGGTCAGTACAACACTTCAATCAAACCATTATCGTGCCGCTAATCAATCTACTGCTTCCACATCGTGGTGTATGCACTACCACTTTAAACTTGGTGAAATCACTCACCTCGTCCCCATCTGTTGGCCATCATGTGCCAACAACACCACTGGTTTGATGTGTCTGAACATTGCGTTCTCCACGGCACATCCTACACTTCCCCCCCCTGAAACTTGGCCATCACGTGCCATTTCCCCCCCCCCCCCCCCCCCCCCCCCGAAATTCAGCCATCATGTGCCTTTTTCTCTACCACTGGTCAATCACGACCTCCACATCACACCTGACCCCTGCCGCACCAAATTGCGCGGGAAACCTTCACAACTGCAGCAATGTCACGAGTTCCGTGTACAAATCATTTTTCTTACCTTAACGTCGCATCCAAGTCTAAGCACCCGAGTCACGTGACTACTTCAACCCTTCACACCCGTCACATATATCACCCTGCATTCTGATCACCTGTCACAGAAGCGCCAGTACCCTATGCCCATATTGCAACCCTTCACATCACCGATTCCATTGCCGATCAATGTAACGATCGATCTTCCATTTGATGACTCCCCCACTCCACAAGCTAGAACCATAGCACTTCCTATCACGACACCCATTGGATCTTGGATCTCTATCTAAGATAGATCTTCTATTTAATCTCCGTCTCTTCTCTTCTATTCAGATATGATCTCTTATCAGAACCTATGATCCGAACCCTTACGCCTGAAGCTTCTATTCTCGCCTTCCTATTTAGTGATTACCTTTTCTGTCTTGGTCTGTGCACTGTTCTCGTAGTATATAAACCCTAGTTGGTAGTCTGTAGTTCTTTAGTCTAAACCTCTTGTACTTTCCGTAGAGAATCTACTTGACGTCTATCGCTCCCTTTCCCTCCGTGTGAGCTCTAGACTTAACCTCTTCAGACACTTGTCCTTAGTGGCCATCGTCGTGACTCTCTCTCTCCTCTCTTTGTTTGTTGTTTGAGTCCTGGTCTGATTGCTTGAGACTATAATTGTTGAGAGTCGTCACAAGCAAGCAGCAGCAACCTTTGTTGCAAACAACTTTGAGTCGCTCCGCCAGCAACAACCTGGGGGGGCGTCTACGAAATGTTCGTTACCAATGACAGAGGAGGCGGCAGGGAGCAACAAGAAGGTACACATTGCTTGTGCTCCTCCTTTGGGCCCCCTCCCATGTTGCGCAGTATGCCTGGGACATAACCTGCACTGTACCATCGAGTGCGCCACCATGCAGACCTGGGACAAACAGTTTGACACCTTCGCGGAGCGCATCTGCAAAGCCCTGTGGTCCAAAGACAGTAAACAACTATGTACAGCATGGCAAAGGGAAGAAGGTTGTACCATCCCCAAGCATGATGCACGTCATATCTGTTCCAGATGTGGAGCCACCTTGCATGGAGCCCAGAGGTGCCCTCGAGCACAGAAAGCTTCATCCGCTGATGCCATATAGAGCAAATGCCTGGGAACATGAGTTGCAAAGAGCAGGAATTCTCGAGCACTTCGCTAAAATACCAGTCAGATTCCGATCCGGTTTCCATATAGACTTTCCAGCTATCACATCTGTACAAACACCCCTGAACAAAGCATCTATTAACGAGTACACAGCTGAATTCAATAGCATCATTCAGAAGGAACTCGAGAAAGGAAGGTACATAGGCCCGTTCACAGCGGATGTTCTAGAAACATTGATAGGACCCTTCCAATCATCCCCGCTCTCCATTATTCCTAAACCTGGCAAACCCAGAAAGTTCAGAATCATACAAAATTTCTCTTTCCCACAGGATACCAGCGCTTATCACCCCAATCCATCCATAAATTCACATATTGATGGTATCAATTGATATCGAGACTACCCCCAGGGTCAGAAGCCGCCACAAGAGACATAGCCAAAGCCTATTGCACAGTACCCTTACACCATTCACAATGGCCGGCAGGTGTAGTTAGAATATTGGATATGCTTTTCTGTGTAGACACCTGCATGGTGTTTGCATCAGGAAAAACTATATCTCTATATAGAGGACCATCCTCTATATAGCCCCGATAGCACACCACAGCTCTATACAGTCTATGGCAAGCTATCACAGCACTATAGACCAGTATAGACATCATGAAAGTCTATATATTACCATAAAGTTTGGTAAGTGTATTTAGAAGTAAAACATTTCAACAACTATAGACCCCAGTAGACCGTGGGAACTTTTTTCGATGAAAACCAAAGTTGTAGTCCTTGTCTAGGGAAGTCTATCCATAGTCTTATGACTTCAATAGGTTAAGATCCTAGTGAGTTATAAGGAAAATACTCAAAATTGAAGGGTTCAAGAAAGCAACTTGACCATGGGAACTTTTTTCGATTAAATCAAAGTTGTAGTCCTTGTCAAGGGAAGTCTATCCATAGTCTAATGACTTCAATAGGTCAAGATCTTAGTGAGTTATAAGGAAAATACTTGGAATTGAAGGGTTCAAAAGTGTTAAGGTACACCTTATTTATGTAAGCAAAAATGCGAAAATTCACCTTATGTGTATTCAAAATCCTAATGCTAACAGTCAATTTCATTGTCTTTTTCTTACTGTCATAATCCTAGTCCTATTAACCAAAAACTCGAAAATTCACCAAGTCTTGTGTTGTGGCTTTGTTTGGCACTGCTTATGTAAGCAAAAATGCGGTCAACCAACAAGTCTTTTCCCATTCTTTCCTTCCCCCCCCACTGCCCCCTCATTAGATTATCTTCCATATTTTTCTTACAATTTTCGAGTTTTTGCCTCTCTTCTCTTCTTCTTGCTTCTCTATCCTTCTCTTGGTGTTGATGTTGTTGGTGCTGGTACTGGTGCTGGTGCTTTGAACTCTGGTAAGTCTCCCTCCATAATTTTCGCATTTTGACTATTTGACTAATCTTTTTTCTAACCCTCTCCTTCTAGCTCTCTTCCCTCCTGCTCCTCCTCCCCCCAACTATTTTCGCATTTTTGACCATTTGGCAAGTCTTTTCTCTGACTCTCACTTCCTCCTGTCTGATCCTCTCCTTCTAGCTCCCTTCCCTCCTCTTCCCTCAAGAATTTTCGCAATTTTCACTATTTGGTAAGTCTTTCTTTTTTTTGTATTCATCTTTCCTCTCTGATTCTTCCTTCTAGTTCTCTTGCCTCTTCCTCCTGTAATTTTCGCATTTTTGCCTGTTTTTTAGTTATTAGTTTACATGTATTGTAGTAGTTGAAATATAATTTGGAATTTTCGCTTTTTTTTAATTTTGAGAACACTATCATGGCAACAAACAGCTATTAAGAGAAATTTTTGCTTTGTGTTTTGAGCTATAATAGCTACAATAGTTGTGGTATGTTCCACCCAGCTATAGCAACTTTAATAGAACTATATAGCACTATACACTGGTGTAGTAAGCCTGCACAATTGGGCACTTGGCTATACGAGCTATAGGGCTATGGAGTCTGTATAGCAGTCTATAGCGCTATGGGTGGCTATATAGCCTTACCACATTTTCCTGATGTGGAGCTACACCATCAGCGGGCGTTTACAGACATGTCGCCAATGCAGGTGCTGAGATCTTTCGTTACCATGGTATCGGTCCTCTCGACAAATGGGTCGATGACCACGTATTTTTCAGGATCCATCAAGAACACCTGCCCACATACAACCAGCAGTGTCTCACTTGGAACCAAACCTTCACGCAATCTGGAATAAATCAGTCCGGGGGAAGGTTATGGTATGGGACTCAATGTCCAGACAGCAGTCAAATGGAAGAATTCAGTGAGAACTGCATATCCCCCCTTAAAGACCTATCAAAAGTGTCATCGCAGTCCGAACACAACGAACTCTTCACCTTCTGTCTGCAAGACATCAATGATCTATCCATCAAACTAGGAATAATTTGGGAACTTCTAAAGGATCAACCATTCCGGTCCTCGACCATTTACATTGGTTTCCTGTGGGACTTAAAAATAATGTTCGTATCCTTAAGTACAGCGAAGGTTGACAAATACCTCGCAGCAATTCACAAATGGAGAAAGCGCCCGCTACATGTCTTACAAGACATACAAGAGCTATATGGAAAGTTACTGCACATGTGTGCCGCTGTACCTCGAGGCAAAGCTTATTTAACTGGGCTCGAAGGAATGCTGTTGTTGTGTGGAACCAATCCTTTCCTCCCCCATAGAGCCTCAAAAAGTATTACTGACGAATTAGACTGGTGGTCACTACTACTACAATCGGGAGGAGTATCTAGGCCGATATATCCCACAGTTCCACTTGCAGACCCTTGGGCGTTTTCAGACGCAAGCTCGGGCATTGGTATAGGGATTGTCATCGGAAATCATTGGCGAGCGTGGAGACTTATACTGGGTTGGAAAACACTCAATGGTAAATGTGACATCGGATGGGCAGAGGCAGTGGGATTCAAGCTCCTTGTATATGCTCTCGCCACTCAGCCTAACCTTAGCAGCTGCCTCCTCGTCCATGGAGATAATATGGGAGTCATTGAAGGATGGTGGAAGAACCAACACCGCAATGCCGAAGTCAATGTCGTCTTTCGACAAATCCAGAATTTCATACACAACCTACCCTGCCATTTTGAAATTGCTACAACCTATGTTGCCAGTGAATTCAATCCAGTGGACGGCCCATCTAGAGGCATCTACGGCCCAACTGAACTTCTTCTTCCACCAATCCCCATTCCAACCGACATTTGCCCTTTCGTCATCAATGCAACCAAACCTCTATCCCCAGCCAAAATCCACCACTTACACAGTGGAAACTACTCCGCCCCAGCAGCTGAACTCATTAACCACGCCCTTGTTCACCAGCAAGCCGCAGAAAGAATTGCAGCCTCTCGTGTCGAGGAAGACCATCTCATTAGTAGTGCCCTCCACGATGAATGACTCAATGAAGGCCTGTTGGTTCGGAGTGCCACTACCAAAGGCAGGTACTCCAGCTGCAAACCCCCAGGCCTATCATCCAGATCTCACACCAAACCCTTCATCCCTCTGACCGCACTGCCTCGCTCGAGACAGGCTACACTTATGGTCTCCAGCAGGAGAGAGCACCAGACAAACAGTGGCATCAGCATCAGATGCACTAGAACACACAGTAACAGACAAGCAGTTGGATCGGATTCTCGAAGTAATGGGTTCCTCATGGGCACAATCCACGAAAGAGGCCTACAGTGGCGGGCTCCTCGTGTTTCATGTGTACTGCGACATGCTAAACATAGAGGAAGACAAATGCTGCCCCATCGCTCCAAACCTGCTGCCCGAGTTCCTTTCGAGCTGTGCGGGATCCTATTCCAGTTCAGCGCTGTCCAACTATGTAGCAGCCTTGAAAGCCTGGCATTTGCTTCACGGCAGAGCATGGAAGATCGACCCTTGCGAACTGAAGTCCATTCTAGACAGAGCGGCAGCATGTGCCCCAGTATCATCTAAGCTTCCCAAAAGAACCCCTACAACCATAGACTTCATTGCCAATATTCGTAACTATCTCGATCTAAACACTCTGCTAGATGCAGCTATTTTCGCCTGTTTAACAACCACTTTCTACTGCATCATGAGACTAGGAGAATTCACAGTAGGAGCAATCAGAGACTTCAATCCGAAGAAGCACATCACCAGCATCAGTAAAACCTCAGAATCATTTTCTGCTATTATCTCACTTTCTTCGCCTTGGCACCAGTGCCAAGGTGCGAAAATCAATCTAAGGAGTGATAAGTCATTTTTCTCAAAGGCGCCACAGAGTGGCTAAGAGAGTTTGGTGTGCAAAGGAGAAATAATACATGTTCAGAAAGAAAATGGTAGTATACATTCAAATTGTGTACAATAGCTATGGTAAGCAAAGTGATATCAAAATGCAATCTCAAATGCATGGTGGTCAGCATACTTGTTCACATAGTAAGCTTGAAATGCATCATATGAGTCGTAATGTTTGAGTCCCCGAGGAAAAAACTCCGTGCCATACACGGGAATAAGATGTGCAGCACGATAGATAGCATCGATGTGAATGACAGCGTGCTTAGATGCACCAGTAGCTGCAGGACTAACAATCCACATTCCCATGTCTTCATCTGCAGCATCACTGACTTTATCGAACCATTGTATCACAGCACACGGATACACGTCACTCTGGTAGCTGAATGAGAAAAAGCGCGAATTCGGGCAACCTCGAGGCCTCATATGCCAGGTAAACCGGAGTCCATGTTTACAAAGACACAATCATGGTGCGAGTGTTTGTTGCGCCAGGATGGACAAGAGCGGATGTGCTCAATGCGCATGCGACCAACACTGCTCAAATCACTGGGCACATAGAAGCGTGATGAGGCTGAATTGAAAACCGAGATTTTGTTGAGATAGTGAGGACATTCCGCGAGGGGTATGTCAGATGGGTCGTGGTCATCGTCAGGATGTAATTGTTGGAACAAAAAGTGTCCAAGGAGGTCAGGAAGGCGAGGTATCTGGAGTTCTTCAGCAAGCACAGGAACAGTTTGAGCGCACTTTTTCCCCTCTGTACAGCATGTTAGAATATTGAAAGATGAAGAAAAATGAAAAAAAAAATTACGGGGCGTTTTCACCAGCTGCACAAAGGCTTGTAAAATGGTTGGTCCGTCATCAATTTCGAGGTCCCCGTCAATGCTGATTCGCAAAGGTGCAGCTGGTGCAGGCACAAATGCGGCTGCTGCTGTTGCTGTTGTTGCTGCTGCTGCTGTTGCTGCTGCTGTTACTGCTGCTGTTGCTGTTGCTGCTGCTGCGTCTTCATCCAGTTCGTTGATCTGTTGTGCAGGAACTGTTATGTACATGAGTGTTTGGGACATCGCATACTAGTATAAAACAAATGACTTACTTAAGGTGTTCATGGCTGCTGAGAGGCAAGTGCCAGTTAACATCCCTTGATGTGTGAATTCGACTCACATTGCTGAAAGTTTGTCGAGCCATTGATTGATCAATAACATTTGACCAAGTGCATTATAACGGCTTGATCGTCTCCAAGGCTCTTTGACCAATTTGATATGCTTGTTCTCGGTAATTGACAAGCAGAGGCCATTGGGCGCAGCAAACAGTCATATATTTTGTATATAGTGCTTGAGTGAATGTTGACAAGGTAATGATAAGGTGGGAATAGCGCCTGATGTCTTGAAGATTTCGCGGTATTGATGAAAGTGTGAGAGTGCATCTTCGATCTCGACTAGGGCATCATCTGTGATGATATTGTGGCAAACGAGGTAACAAAATTCGAGAAGTGCGCGGAAGGCATGCACAATATTGGTAGGTACATGACCCTCAATGGTGGGTAAATAGACCTGTTGAATCAATAAGTTCTATGGTGATGGCAAGACTGAAAATAAACAAATTACCTTCATCAGGGCCCTGGAATCATCTCCCGCCCATTGCTTGAAGCCACGTCCCTGAGGGAATCGCTGCAAGCCTGAAAATGAGCCCACAGTGGCAATTCTAAGGTACAATGAGGAATTATATGTAATATAAACACCAGACGAGCTTACCTGTGATTGATATCATCTAAAATTTGCTCTGCGCGTCGTTTCAGATGAACCTATCTAAGGTATTTTTCAACCCATTCAACAAGGTGGTCCTTGAAGGCCCCTTTGATGAGTTGATGGAGGATATCGGGTGAAATCATCTGATATATATCAGCTCGGGGGAAGTCATTCGTGAATGGCTGTTAACATGAAATCATTAGTATTGATGACCTGCGAAAAGCGTGCTGATTGACGTACTACGAGTTCCGGGACTATCCCTGCATCATTCCACAAATCACCTAAGGGACCTTCTTGAATAAGTGCCTCCACGTAGTCACGACAACGACACAGTGTGTCTTGATCGAGATTAGCATGAGGTGCCATACATCTGTAAAGGTATTAGTTACAAGGTAAATAAGCATACAAATGATAGATACATACTTAGGACACCGACCGCGAATGATACATGTTAATAGTACTTGCTCCTCATAGTCTGCGATGTAAGGTCCTAGTCCATAAACAACCCGCCTGTAGTGTCTGTCTCCAAAACGTGTGACTTCGGGTGTTGTCATGCCTGGTTTGAGTGAACTGAGAACCTTTGAGAGTGATGAGTGAAATAATTGTCGATGAAAATTTTGGAAGGCTGGCTCGTCAGCATGTTCTTTTGTGGCTGTACGTGTGGGCATGGGTGGAGAGTGGATGAATGTGTTGTGATGATAAATGTGTCAGTATACACTAGAAGACTTCGTGCTGTGATGTACTTTTTGGCATAGCGAGAAACCCAATGATCGCCAGTCCATCACGATGGGCTTGTTGAACATTGTTGTGAATATTCCCGATTGATGCATAAAGCAGGTAATACTCGTTATTCCCTGTACTGACCGAAACAGTTGTTTTGTCGCTACCGAGGATGATAGGGATGAATGTTGAACCAATTGTGTTCGGATCTTTAGCGATATTGTCCTAGACACAGACTGAGCTGTCATTATCAAAGGAGAGATAAATACTTACCGCCTGGTCCCAGGCCCAATCGCCTGACATAAAATCTTTCCACTGGCGCTTATCGTTCTCCGTGGAGTATTCTTGATATGGGCGGTAGTCGAATTCATTAGCGTATGTCAGATTGGCAAGCATATCGTGTACAACTTCATGTGGGTCACGGAACCACACATCATACTTATTGTCCATCCAGGGCTTTGGATTCTTGGGTCTCTCACCATCATAGGCTACTGTGAAACATTGCCATTTTACATCTCCAAATGGCGAACTATCAATGACCTCATAAAGATCACGATGATCTGCAAATGGTGGCTTGTCGTTGTGCTTTGCGAGGGTAGATGCCCATAAGTCCAACAGTCGGTTGATCTAATCAGCCAGCATCTGATTTTGCTTGTACAAGAACTCTGCTGTTTCAAACTCTGCGTGATTACGAAAGGGTGTCCAGTCATTCAAGGCTACATTCTCAGGAGGAGGAGGGGGAGCACCAGGGGGAAGATATATACCATCTGCATTACATGGTCTGCCTATAATTGTGTTCGGTGAAAAATAAGATAGAAATAGCTGGCAAATGTATGTACCATCGAGACCCATGTGATAGTTCCTATACAGATGATTGCCGGGCCCAAAAAACTCTGTGTGTATGTTTGGCTGAGGGGATTGTTGACGCGGGGGATTGTCCATGTTGACATCATAGTCAGTGCATGCTTTGTCGACATCCATTTGAAATTGGTCCATATGTCCTTCATCCACATTGTTACCAGCATGTTCAACAGGGTGTGCAACAAGACAGTGTTTCGTTCAGCCAGCAATAGTTTTGAACCACCATGCGCAACTTCCACATTGAAGTTGAAGTGTGCTGAAGTCTCGTCGACAGAACTGAGTACAAGGAATATCGCCAGGCATTGCAGTAACTAGCGTTCAAATACTTAAGTTTATGTACTCAATTGAAAGAAAAATTCATGCACCTTCACATTGGTAGGATGGATAGGATAGCACTATCTCTGGGGATCTGCTGGTTCTCGTTGACATCTAGTCTGTAATATCAGGTGAATATAAAATAAAATATGTGAATAATGACAAACACTCGCCTAGAATAACAAACGATTTGCATGTGTGCATGCCCACTTGGGACGGAGATGGTCTGACACTAGTAATGGAATGGGGCGTTTATTTGGTTAAGGCTAGTATGAGAACTTACAAATTTTCACCAACAGCCCAAAGTTCAACGTTCAACTCCAACCACCCACAGTTCCGAGTCCTTATACTTTTCTCCGCCTATCTCTGGCGTGCTGCAGTATCTGTTGGAATTTGCTACTCATCAGTAATGGCTGATATGAATGAGCCGCGTCACACTCGCCCAAGAAATATGTACAAGCACCCAGGCTTACCCGACCTGCCAGTGCAAGGAACCAAAACCAAAGTGCCCAAAGACCAAGAAGAAAAAGAACATCCAGGAGACCCGCGAAGCTCAAGAGCTGGCTGCAGTTGAAGGATTGCAGCGGCTTGCTGCTATGCAGGAGGAGATGAAGAAGGCAGAGGTGCAAAGCACGACAAAGAAGTCAAAGGCAGTAAGACCCCACACTCGCCCTGTCAAGAAAAAGTCGACACCTGCTCCTCAAGCAGATAAGAAACTCCTGGGAGCAGGAGCTGCTGGTGAGAGCATGTCACAAATGCTAAGTGATGTTGGCCCAGGTGAGGATGGTATTGTTGAGGATAAAGATGGAGGACATCAGAAGGACGACAGAATCAAAACAAAGAAGAAGACTGAGAAGGACGTTATCAAGGCTGCGCCTCAAGTGAGGCAGTCAGGGGCATGTGTTGAAGACAAGAAAGGAAAGTTGATGTGCATCCAAACTTCTCTCACAACCATGATGTTGATGCTTACCGAATCAACGCTTCTCTTTCTCAACTTGACCTCAAATTTCAGGACTAAGTCCAAGTTTTCATTAGCAAGCTGTGTCCAGGGTTGGATTACAGATGTTGCACCAGACTCAACTGATCAGCCTCTGTCAAGTGCTTCCCAGTCTCATACTGCGGCCTCAGCATTATCATTAGCGCATGGGCCACCAAGTACCATCTTATCTGGTTCCCATTGTACATCTGTATCAGATGTAACGACCAGCTTTGGCCGGTGTAAAACCCCACCTGTTCTAGCACATACACCTGTTGTCACTGATACTTCTCAGGTTCTTGTTGGTGATTTTGGCGACAAGCTTATTTGTTCAGAGGAATGCCTGAATACTATCCCAAAGGCATCTGCAGTTAAGGTGCGTGGTGGGCTGATAAATAACATTAATTCTAATGCAGCAAGTGGACGCTACAGATTACCAATGTGGCTACTGAGCTGACTGAGGATGGATCGCTCCCAATGGGGGCCATCAAGGACAACGCTGAGATTGATGCACCAACAGATGCAGACGACGATGTGCCCACAGATGCAGATGACAATGCGCCAACGGGTGCGGATGACAATGCACCAACAGATGCAGACGACAATGCAGAAGATGACGCGAGAATGGATGTCGAGGACGATGGGGCCTACAAGACTCAGGACATCAGTGATGGCCTGAGCAGTTTGACATTTTGCTGCTCCAAGAACCAGAAGCACAACACTGTGGACACCAAACACCCTGCCCCAGCCTCTAAGGATTCCTCAGACAAAGATGATGATATTGGGGCTCTCAATGTGGATCCTCGTCTAACAAAGCCTACGGGCTCCAAGACAGCAAAGAAGGCTGTACATTTGACGTCTTCCGTAAGTTCATTTTTTAACGACAGCTAGCTACTCATATTCTTGCAACAGACTTCCATTGGCATCTCCAAGCCATCTACTACACTGCAGCCACCCGCAAAGAAGATTAAAATTGAGGACGGGGCCAATGATACTGTACCAAAATCACTTGTGGCATTGCCCAGTTACTGGATTGAGAGGGGGTACAAGTCACATTCAACTTATTGAAACTTCGATCTTCCCCCTCAATGTCAGGATCAGCAATGGTCCAAGCACTTCCTCCCAACTCTTTATTTGTGGGCTGGTAGTCAAGATGACCTCTGGCAAATATCAGACGCTTCTCTCATTGAAGCGCTTCAATGTATTATGGATGTCGTGTATGACGATTCGGATCTCCAGTACAAGGTAAACGGTCAAGGTTCTGTTTTTGGTGTTGTAGGTCCCATAATATTTTTTTTGCATCACTATTACTAACTGGCTGGTTGCAATTTGAATCAGGCCACACAACGTCTAGCAGAGTGGCGCAGCAATTTTGGTTCAACAGGACTTGCTATAATGATTGATTTCTTTGCTCGGAACAAGGACACTGATGTGAAAGTGCTTGGCAAAGCACTTCTGGACAACTTCGCTTTTATTTTCGAGGACATGGACAACATGGATCCAATGCAGGCATTCCGCTCTCCATTCATGTTACAACTCTTCACTACTGCTCATCTTCATAGCATTATCTGGCACACTCACATCACCGCGCTCAAAACGGATGTGTTGGCTTCCATTGGCATGGCTGGCGTTCTCGGCATTTGTGCAGCTTCAGTAAGTACTGTAGACATATGAGAAACATGACTGACGGTTTGTATTTTGTTAACAGCTCAAGTGTGCCATTAAGTGCCTCAGCGACGGTGCCATTGACATTGATTCGGATGCCCTCGATATGCATCCCACACAACGGAAGCGCAAGCTGTGGATGCCGAAGACATTCAATGAGGCCACTGGCAATCACAGCATCACTGAGCACGCCTTCTCTATCAATAACTGGGGGTCAGTGACTACCTCATATGTGATTAGTATCAAGAAAAAGGGGGATATTTTTCTGAGGGACACATCATTGATGGCCCGGAAATTATTGAAGAAGTCGGGCAGTGCTAGCCTCCAGAAGTACCTTCACCTCAATGACGAGGAAGAATCTGACGTCGACAAACACAGTATGCTATGGTAATAGATTTATTTTATTTTATTCCTTATCAATGAACTAACATCATTCTAGATCACAATTTCATGCTGCTTCAAGTTTTCAAATCATGCTGTCTTCACCTCTTTGTACCATCGCATTTTGCTCACTATTCCGCCATCCCTCTTTAATCCCCTTATCTTCATTTACACACATTTTACGTTCTGCTCGATCGTCACTTTTTTCACTATTTGTCGTACTTTGCTCGCATCGTTTATTCTATTTTCACCACTTTTTCGTACTTTGCCGTTTAGCAATGTGGTTCATTCACTCTATTATTACCACTGTTTTCCCCAGTCAATACCTGATAAGTGACTTTCCAAGAGTGGCAAAGTAGAATTAAGAGGGCAAGTGGCCTTTTTCTCAAATTTTTCTGTCATGTGTGAACAGTTCCTCAAACCCGGTCAAACCCAAATAAATGAGAATAAATATAAATTCAGAATCAAAAATAGATTCGGTGTTTTACTGATGAGAGGAGACGTCTCAGAAGCGCAAGACCGCGAAGGCAGACCAGTTACGAAATTCCACTTACCCTACACAAAATCAGCTAAGAATGAGGGAGAAGAGACCTTTTGGGCCAGACAAGACGGCCCTACAGATCCCAAATCAGCGCTAGAGAACCACCTCCATGTCAACCCGGCCAACAATAAAGTGCACCTGTTCGCATGGAGACACCCCAAGGGACTTAGACCGCTATCGAAGAAGGAATTCTCTAAAAGGATGGCAAGCGCTACAACAGCAGCCGGTCTACCTGATTTAAAAGGGCATAGCCTGCACATAGGAGGTACTCTAGAGTACCTGCTGAGAGGCGTACCTTTCGACATGGTCAAATCAATGGGACAATGGTCAAGTGAGGCGTTCATGATATACTTGCACGACCACACCCTCATCCTAGCGCCATACATACAAGCCTCGCCAAGTCTTGAACCGTTCACCAGGTACACAATGCCACCTGTTCGATAAACATATTTAAGCGGTGAGTAGCACATCTCCTGTCAAAAAGGAATCAAGCTGCGCTGCATGCGTCGCTGCACTCCTGAAATTCGGGAACACAGCTCACCTTAATACATAGGTTCAAACCCATGTTTCGGGCCGGATCAGCCCTTTGGGCTGGCGCCCAAATACTCAACACATACAGGCAACTTGCCTCATCAGAAATGCCATCGATCCATAGAAACGGCCTCTCGTAGTACACACCTTAGACCGTTTGTCCATTGCCTCTCGTTTGCCAATGACACTATCCTCTGAAGTGGCACATTGCCATGTAGTGCATAGATTTATTGCAATGCAGTCACAGACTATGATAACATGGGTTCTTCTGGGATCACTGTGAACTTGAAGATCGGAGGTGCGAGTAGGGCTTGGGCAAGTTTGAACTCAATAGCAGACCGCCATTTCACTTACATGCCGCACGAGCAACACTCGATAGTCTAAGGAAAGGCATGTTGTGAATCGTAATATGAGTATAAACTAGCAACAAACATGATTCGTATTGAACCGTGCCTACAACAGCACCTAGATCTGGTGCACACGCACATGCAATCCAGGAGTGACACATGCAAAAGAGCAGACACAAGTGATGTGGGCATCAAAAATTGACATGTACATCTGGCGAAGCTTGTCAGCACATCCCTGAAGCCACATGGATATATGCGCTTCATTGCTATCTGCAGGCACTGTAGCAGCACTCCTGGGAGGAGCTAAAGAAAGTTGAACGCCTTTGGACGCCCATGAATGTATCCGTCAGCTGACTTGAATGGCTCATTAGTACTGAGAACCTTTGCTTTAGAAGTGTACACATCCAGAAATGCAAAAGAAAAAGCACCACAATCAGATGATATGGCGACAACGTACTTTGCAAAGACTTGAATAGGCTGGGGTAGGTGTGAATGTGTCTGGGGCTGTTCCACCAGAATTAGATGCATTGAAAGTAAGTGTAGGGGCAAGCTATGTGCGGGGAATTGTTAGCTGATTCGCTTCAATGACAAGGAGAATTAAGGAATTTTAAGTGTTAACTAGAAGAGAGTAGTAATTTAAACATCTAATAAACGAAACTGTAGATCGAACAACTGGAAAACAAACCCACTTAACTGCACAACATCCATACAACGAAGGCCACCCATGCGTTCTTTGATGATGAGGGAAATGTCCTTGACATGTACACCCTCTAGCTAGAGTGCCTTGTCTTCTGCCTTTGTCGGGGCATTCTGAGACACATTGAGCTAGGGTCTCTCACTCTGAGACTAAAGCTCTGCAATGATATACCATTCTAAAAGGAGGTAAGCATGCCAGAAGGGTGTACTGAAGGTGGAAAAGTACCAGTATGCTAAGGGGTACACAATTGCGATGATGCTGTCTGTTGGAATGACAAATGTGGGCCCCACAAAAAAGTCAAATGAGAACCAAAAATTAAACTTACCATCATGCCCGCATCAGATAAGAAATAGAAATGGTTCATGTACGATATTCATAATCTGGTCAGCAATAGCAATCATCGTCATGGCTGGAGCACTTGCCGCAGAGCAGGTAGTGAGATGCTCAACAGGTGAGGACGATACATAAGGACGGGCTGGCAAAGGATAGTTGTGCTAACGACAGTGAGAGGGGCGTCCCGTAGGAAGACATTTGCGCACTGAAGGTGAAAGACGTGGATATGCGGGAACCGAAACTGGCTCTGGAGAATCGGTCCAGATGAACATTGAGGAAGGTGGTGAAGAAGACTGGGAAAAGACATGATGTATATCGCCAAGAGCGTCGTCCGCGGCATTGAAAATGTTGGGGTTGGTGTCGAGGATACTAATACAGCCATCTCAGAGGATTTTGACGGCAGCTTTGATGCGCTCCATTGACGAGAGGCGTGAGGAAGATGTGATCATAGGATCCGTGAAAGAGGTGCTTGATGGAGGATCACCTGTGATATCCACAAACCCGGAGTCCACAGAGCGGTTAAAGTTGCTGTTTAGAATTGAAGAGGACATCAAATATAGCACAAAGAGCAAGTAGCATTTGTTACATGAGGCAATGGTGATGAACGAAGGCACTGTTGAGCAGCTAGCACTGCTAGTTGAATGTTGATAGGAATCTCCAAGTATGCGACTTAGCGAAAACTTAGCAAAGGTTCACATGGTCTCTGATATCTCCAAAAAGGATTATCCATCACATTACCCTGGGAATCCGCTCAGCATCCAAATTCAAAGCCAGTTTTACCAGTCCATCTATCGACGGCTTGCCTCATAGGTAGGACTGGTCACAAGTCTAGTCTTTGCTGGCCTGTGTTCACCATGCCCGTGTCAATTACCATAGTAGGCAACCTCATCAAATTCTTGCGGGCAAAGTCTACACAGCAGCCATTCTTGCTTGTTCGTCTGTGGGATCGTTATGACCTGTAGCTGCCTGACCTCGCGGACGAGACACAGAGCATGGAGGATTGGTCACCCGAGTCTCCATCGGACGAATCGCTCAGCAGGTATCCTGAAGATGCTGATCAGGCTGATTCAGAGCCTCACTCACGAGTGTTTAAGTTGCATCACAAAAATTGCTCAGCTCTGACATTGTCATACATAGATATATCTGCGCTGTCGAAACTGTCAGCAATGTCAGGGTTAGGGTTAGGTATGTCTGAGCAGACCTAGAACCTGAAGTTTACAATGGACGGGGCATGTACGATGTGTTCCAGGCGATGATATTCTTATCTCAATTAGATTATTCAGATATTGCAAATCACACAGAGATAGCCAGTTAAAGTCTGATATTGAGTGTCATTGAGAGAGTACAAAGTATTCTAAAGCACTGCAATGTAAGGAACCTGGTGCACTAGCAGGATATGACTGAATGAGAGAATACTGGGACAATGCATGGAAAGAAATGTCTGGAGGTGACAGAGGTAACAATGAGAGCACGTCAGCGGAAGTCCCAGCATGAGAATAATAGTCTATGAGAGTCGATGCCGAAGTGAAGCACAGTTCAATTGAAAATGCGGTGATTCAAGAAGCGGTCACTGAATCCAGAGCGATGGAGTCTTCGAACCTTGAAGCGTGTTGAGTCGTCCGAACGTCTTCTGCTGATGTGACTATATATCAGTACACAGTATATGTGCATATATGCAGCATATAAGCTGATATACTCACATTCCTGGTGCCTATCAAGAAGCCGACCGGTTTTGTATTCCATCCATGCCAAGGTGATGATAGCATGAAGAGTGTCGAGGGATGGCATCTCCTATTCATTCAATTAGATCAGCAGAACTCGCTCACGCACACAACCACAGACCTTAGCATTCTCACAGAAAATATCTGCGACATTGTGCGGACCATGCGCAACAATATCTGAAATGTCAGCGAACCTGTTTCATTCATATGCAAGTTGAGTGCATTATGGAAGACAAACCTTGCGCCAAGTCCTGCAATACAGTTGGAGAGCAAAGGAGATCGCTATTGGTAAGAATCTATTGGGCGAATAACAAACTTGAGAAATGCACCTTAAGCTGTTCTGTGATAGACGGGAGGGACTGCGCTGGTCTGCTGAGGCCTTTCATCGAAGCCAACACTTCTAACCATCAAAAGAGGCACTCTCCATGGAAGAAAGCTTCAACTTCCTTGGCAAGTGATGGTTTGAATTGGATGTAGCGCCGATGTGAGTCCCCCAGAACCAACATGAGTATGATAGCTCAGTCGGAATGGAGTCTTTTATCTGTTTCTCCAAGTCAGGGATGGAAGAGTTGGGCAAGTACGAGTTCTCTAAAGGCAGATGTTGAAGCGAAGTCCATGCTCCATCACCCGAAGCGAGGCGAAGGTAAGCTTGTTTTGCACCGACGACATATCAACGAAGAAGTCGTAGAATGATGCATGGAGGGGATGAATGGGAGTATAAGAATCAGTAATGCTGGTCAAAAGCAAGGCCAATGGACCAATAACCCGGTCCACTTCGTAGTAGCAAGCCCCCTGGGGAAAATGGAGTCGCATAGCCATGGAAGAGAGTGGAAGCAGCACGCATATACTCACCCTCAGGCAATAAATGCGGATACACTGTGCAGAAAGTTTCAAGCTGTGATGGGAAGGATGGGGGAATATACGGCTAAAGTGAACACAAAAACAGAGTTTGATAAGAAAGAAAAATATAACTTTGCGCTCACCATTTCCAGAAAGTCTGTAATCTTGGGCAAATCCCCATCGGGAGCACGCAAGGACCTCAGCGGGGTATTGAAGCTAGCTTTTTCTGGTTCATCACCGCTAGGTGCCGCTGGCAATTTGGAGCCGCTGGATGTATGATCACCTTCTGGATCTCCGTGGACCTGAAAATTAGGGGGAGCATGTCAATCGAGGCATCCCTTGCCCTTCTTGCCAGTCACGGTTGCAACGTTGAGCTTTACGACTGAGAAGCCAAGCGATGAGGATTGGCTTTTATCTTTTGGCAGTGCTGTTAGCTTCATCCCTGACTTGGAGGCACCCCTAAGTACCAGGGTAGCGGTTACGGTCTTTTCGATAACTGACGCACTGTCAGGTGAGGAGATCGTCGCTTGCCACTTTGATGCCTTCTCCTTGACATTCTGCATGGTTTTTGGCAACAGTCGCTAGCACTTGAATCATTTCCACTGGCGAGAAGTGCATAAGTGGAGAAGAGAGGCCTGGTTGGGGAACTGCTTGAGTTCAAGTTGTTGGGGGCAACACAACCCCAAGTTGCCAACAGTTTGCACTTTGCACACCAAAGGGTACCAAACAAAGGACTTAGAGAAAATTGAGTGTGTGTACACAGTTACTAGATGAATTCGGAAGACGCAAATTTGACTTTTACTTTATCAGTGGGGATGGGCAACGCCCATAAACAAAGTGTGACATTATGTAAGCACAATGCTACCGAACGTGATGGCAAATATCAAGAATGTATCAAGAATGTATCAAGAGTATGACTAGCGCACGCCAATTACAACTACACGTGTGAAGAAATTATAATATCAGCTGTATAAGGTAACATCAAACAACTTGGCAAGAAAATTAATCATCATTCATCCTCAGCTTCGCCCTCCCCATCCCCTAGTTCCAGCAAGTGGGATGTAACAGTATTATTGTCTAGTGCTTGCAGCTGCAAAGACATTGGATGTCCACCGGGGGTTGCCTCACCACTCAAATACCATCCGACGGCCTCCAGCAGCACTTCCACCTTCTTCTGTTTCGTGGTTGGTATGTGTTTGGCTGCCGGTACTGCAGGGTCAAATCGATGATGCCAACAAATTTGCAGGTCTATCTCTGGGGTGCGAAGCTTTGTGATATCTTCAAGTGTGAGATGTGGGACGACCACATCAAGTTTTGCTCCTGCAGCATCACGGCGTGCTCATTTCTTGATATCTTGCTCCTGGTGCTGCCGCACCACCTCTTTATCATACTCAACCTGCGCAAACCGCCGTTTACGCTCCTCGCCACTCTCATCCCTTTCACAAGCCTTTTTGCGGAGTTTCTGGCGTGAACTAACATCCAGAACATTTTCAATGTACGTGCTCGTCTGATTCTTCTTGTACATGAAATGAGAATTGAAATGCGATAATGACATGTGTGGGGCATGGCAGAGGGATGTGCGGATTGTGCCAAGGGCACCCTCATTGTCATCATTGGTGGTTTTCATGTGCGCCGTCTGTCATTGGGAAGGGGATGACTTATTGATTGCTCCACCAGTTGCAAACTCGGCAGAAAATCGAATCCATGTGTCGAGAGCCCCCTGGAAAAAGGCAACCAGGAGTTGAGGGAAGTGAGGATACGTTTTGCAATCCAGTGCAAGACGTTGAATAGCATAAAATGCTTCAGGGCGCTCGAAAGGCTTGCCGTCGAGTGTCAATGTCTCATAAGTAGCATCAGGTGCAAGAATTAGATCAATATCATTGATGATGTGATTAAGGTGCGAGATGACCTTCATGTGAATTGGTCCAAGGTCTAGGATGTTGGCTGTCGAGTTCCAAATTGTATGCAGGTATGGGTGGGTAATACATTGATTATATGTTGCCCAAGACATCATCTCCTGCTTGGTTTTGAGGCACGTGAAACCCCAGTAGACGTTGTACTTGATATTGGTGGATGTCCGGCTTTCTTTTTTCAGGGGGATGAGTTCAAGGAATGTGAGGTAAAGTGTGTCATTTACAAGATACTTGCACGCAGCATCACCGTGGCTATGATACCGTGTGTTGCTTGTGTCTGGCCATTGGATTCTGTAGCCAGGTTCGACCTCGAAATAATAGCGCAGTGAATCCTGTTGTCCCTTCTTGTCATCTTTGTGCCAGAAGACTGCACCCGCAAGTTCCAGGACTTTTTGTGCACCTCCTGTCGAAACCTGGATAGCACGCTGCTTGGCAGTTGACAAGCCTGCAGAAGATGCTGCAACGTTGTCCTTGTTCATCAATAAAACCGGACCCTCGACACTATTGTCTATCCACCAGGCACACATACGAGAATTTCCCCCTTTGGCAGCGTTAAGTTCTTTGTGCATGCAACAGCCAGCCCAAATGAAGAAGTCGATGTCATCCTTTTCGGACTGTGAAAGTGAATCAAATTGCTCCTGTCCAATTTGTACGAGCAGGTTGTGATGCGCATTGGAGTAGCAGCTCTGTTGTTCATCAACGCCAAGCCTATCCCACCCATCTATCCCACCTGCTTCATTTACGAGGGATTCTGTCATTTCCCAAAGGAGGTGTACGACATCATCTGGAGGTAAGGTGGCAAGGGCCCTCTCCCCTCGAACTTCTCGCTCACATGATCGTTTCCATTCAGTAAAGAGCCGAACGAGCTTTTTCTGATCTTCTGCATGATCGGTAAGCATCCCCTTCACTTTGGATGGGAAGTCACGGACATCCAGAGCACCTGCTGTACTCCCAATGACATCATTGTAGGTGTCATACATGTCCTCAATACGTGACTTCCACCCCTGAAGCTGTGTTTTGCTCTTGTGGTTCACCTCATGCAGGATACCAGCAAACTGAGTTGCAGCATGACCATCTGGCAACAAGTAAGTGATGTGATGGCTCTGATAATTGATGTTTTTATGCAATGTTGCATCTCCACTCAAAGTTACTCCTGTTTAGCAATTTTCAGACACAATTGTTCTCTCCGAATCACAGTAAGCCTCTATACCTTTTGCAATGTTCATCTCGTCAACAAGTTGAGCCTCAGCAGCCACTCCTCCCTCGGCCACTATTCGATGGATGCTGTGTCCACTAACAGAACCAGTGATCTCAACACCAAGTGCCTCCGCCACAGCATTGATGGTGGCATTAACACTCCGTATAGGTACATCTAGGGTGGCAACCATATTGCGCACCATGGCACGGGAAGTGTCTGTGAAGATGCCTTTCTCCTTTAGTGCAAATGAGTTTGTGGTGGCCTCTGTGCTGTGAATGCGTGTCTTCTTGATGGCGTGATGCTTCGCTGCAGATGCACGTGCTGCATGCATAGTCAGTGCACAGTTCCATTTCATGAGTGTCTTGTTACGACTCTTGAGGCGATTGACACTTTGTAGAGTGTCCGCAAGCTGTGCCTCAGCCGCCTGAGCTCCTGCTGCAATATCAGAGCTTGAAGCTTGCAGAGAGTGCAGCTGCTCCTGAAGACATGCAGCAGCATTGTCCTTTCACAAGGCCCGCTTGCGCTCACTGTGGTAACGCCTCTCATATGTCTTGGTCTTCTGACGTTGTGTGTCGAGTTGAATTCGCAGGTGCGCCACGATTGCAGGACTCGGACTGCTGTCCCTTGCACTAGTACAGGTCTCAGCAGGAGGACTATTCTCCTTTTCAACAGTTGTTCTAGAGTTTAAGCATGTAAGATGAGCCTTTTGTGTTGCGGAATGCCGTTTTACCGGGTTATAGCAGTCCCTTTTGACGTATCGGGGCTGCATTGGACAGTTAATCCTTTTCTTGACGTGTCGAAACGCATCGTGTCACATCATTTTGTGCTGAGTCAGCGCACTCATTACTGTGCTCAAAGATCGACTGGTTGCCAGCAGTGCAACCCCCCGCGTCACCCGAAAATTAGGTGAAATGTATTCTTTTTACTCCATCCTTGTATTCTATGAAAAAAAACTAAAAAAAACGGTGCATTTCATGCCATTGTAGTGAGTAATCCTCCCAAGGACAGCACCATTTACACTTTTTTCCCATAGAATACCTAAGTCTCGTTAATCCACGCATATTTCTCCATACAAACTTTCGGTCAGATTGTTGTGGTAGTGTAGTGTCAGTCGATCTTTTTATTGGACACTTGTTTCAACTCTACGCACTGCGAAGCAAATCACGGGCGGAGTTTAAAATTGACCGAGCGCTGCCCATCCCCATTATCAGACCACAGTGCTGTGTCGTCGTTGTGTGTACTAGAACACCCTGCAGGTCATGCATCATGCGAGATGGAGATCAATAATTTTGGGCTGGTTAATATCTTGCAATATCTTAGATATGTCGTGTAGATACAGATGCACTCATTGTGAGATGTCTCCGAGTATTTCATAGCAGGCTGGAATGTCGCTGACAATGACCAGACAGTGGTATGTCAAGCGTGTGGCGCACAACAGTCTAAATCGGGTAATATCTCAGTTGAGCAATTTTTGTGATGTGATTGTCCGCTTTGGATAGCCTTTTGGTGCACCTCTCTAGCACAGCAGCGAGGTGGAAGGACAAGAGGATCGCTTCGAATCACAATATGATTGCACGATCCAACATGAAGGTCATAAGAACTCTAGAGATACTGTAGTTGCATGAATTTCGAAAGAATGGTATATAGCTGTAGAATACCAGCAAGTCCATGACTTTGATTTACACGGGTGACGGCACGCACCTTCAATCGAGAGTCATCCGATTTCGATTTGTGCTCATCGGTCCTCGATTCAAGTGCTCGGAGCGACCTCTCTGTATGCGGTTTTTACTTCTTGCGACTGTCACACACACAGGGCATGAGTCAAAACTACGAAAGAAGAAGAAAATACAAACTCGATTCCTTTAGTCCTCCACCAAAATTGCGCATCATGATGATCGAAAAAACGATCATCATGACGAGAAGGACAATCGTGATTGCAGCTACCAGTATCGTGAGCGGCTGAAAGAAGGGTATATATTTAAGAACTCACAAAAAGTGGTAAGCGATTTCCAGTACAAGGCATAGTATTCCATCTCCCGGTTCTGAAGAACACGGAAAAGCTGAAGCATGTGAGGACACCAGTTCTGCCAGTGTACAGCAGATTTGCCAAAAATAGCTCACTTTGTATATGCAATAGGCTAGGGCACCAATACTTCCAAATATGAACGTTCCCATCATCCACTTCTTCTCGTAACGTGCGGCAAGGTGGCCTATGACGAGGAGGAGAATTGATGTCGGGGTAGCAGCCCAGGTGACGTAGTACTCCCAGTTGTGATTCTGGGAGATTAGCCATATGAATTGCACACAGAAACCGACCCAAAAGAAGACGTTGAACTTGACAAGGCATTCGAAAATCTGGTGCGTGGCATACATTTTCTGGATGCGTCGATCGCCACTGCCCAGAAACTTATACGCCTTCCAGCCGAATTCTTGGTAAATTTTCCAACCAAGAGCGATGTATGCTATCTCCGCAGCGGATATGACGACAGGTATCATGTCAGTGAGAACGTTCAGTGGTACATGCAGGATCCCGGCCGACGTGGTGGCCCAAGGTGTGACCGAGTTCTTGATTTCGATGATTTCAATGATGGCATATAACAGGAAGAAAAGGTTGAATATGCTGAAAACCAAGCATGAGGAATAGGCTACTGCAGGCAAGCAGTAAGATATGAGCTCACACGAGAGACAAAAATTGCAGGGTATTGCGTGCATACACTGCATCGACTGCCGTGATAAATTGGAAGACGCTGAATTTCAGGATCGTTTCAAATGGAGACGTAAGAGATGTTTAGACACATACTGAGCAAGCACGAATACGCTGAGATATACTTCCAGTTTCATGGAATAATCCGCTAATAGGACGAGCAAGTCGCCTTCGATGGCTAAATCCACTGCAGTCTCGATCACCACAGTAAGGACAAACAGCCGACATGGCCAAGAGTCAGGAAAAATCTGGACAAATGTCAGCGAAAGCCACCAGTATCAGTGAACAGCAGTACTGACTTTGGCCCAACAACTCCTGGTGTCAACCGTCTTCTCTTGCTTCAGCGCTGATGGGTAGCCATGGTTCGAGGGTTCTATTTCAACATCCTCCTCTGCATCATCATCAACCGAATAGGCTCCTTTCTGGTCCACGGAGAAAGAGTAGCCTTGTGAATCAGAATTGCCCAATGGGTGAGTCAAAAGGGCAATGGTCTGATGCCGTGAAGTGATTGAGTAGGGCTCCGTGTATTGGTCGGTGAGGTCGCTGTAGTCGTTATACTTGAAGTCGTCTGAAGGTGATAGATGAGGGTGTTGTGCGGATAGGCAGTCTGTTGAGTGGTCTTCGTGGGTGGTAAACGGGCATGTCATTGTTGGGAGACGCAAAGATTGTGGGATCCACTGTCAGAGCTTACAGGAGGGTTGGAAATGGCAGTGGACGCAGCCTTGACGAATCGTCATCGAGTACGAAGCATTGGAATAGTGACTACGCTTTGAACACCGTTTGTGTTGCCGTGGAGCACGGGGTATGACGGAGACTAACCAAGTGCATTGGTAAATGCAGTTGACATAGCCTTGAGAAAGCGCTCATTAACCCAGTATAGGAATAGTGAACATGCTTTCAACATGCTTTGTTGCCGTGGGGCACCACCAACAAAAGTAACAGATTCGTCAATGAACCAACATGCTAATTTACCTATTTTATTCTGACGCCAACCTGTAGTGCATACATTGTATGCACTTTGATTCAGCGAGAAAAAGGCGTTTGCAGGATTCTGCAAGCCTGACACGCACATCGTCTGATTAGCCAACACTCACATGTTCCAGGACAACATAATCCGAGGAGATCAGAACAGCCAGTGAAGTGTCGTAATCGACTGGAAAGACAGAAAGACAAGTATCTGTGAAAAGAATAAGCAGATGTCAACTGGCAAGAATTTTGAAGGTGTAATTACACTACGTGTTATTCTACTTGCACTTGCACAACGTATTCCAACATCACTTGGACTAATGGCCATCACGATATTGTAGGATGTAAATCAGCGCGATACCGAACCACAGAATAAAAGCCAATCGACCCGTCAAGACAATCCTTGGTACGTCCTTCATGAAAATAGCAGGGCGACTGTGCCAGCCACCACAAGAAACAGCCAGTAGTTTGGCCCCAGAAAAACTACAAGACCTGATAAAATATTAAAAGGTCAACGTGGAATCGCAATCGAACAGGTACACCTACAGCTCGCTAGAAACCCCCAAGAGAACGCTTTAACAGGGATATGAAATACTGGCGGACTGTTGTCTTTAGTGATGTGGAGGGCCAGGGCTCAGGCCCGCAGGCCCAGCCCTACAGAAGCCTAGCCCAGCCCGAGCCCAATGTCAGGGTTGGGCCAAAATATTAGGAAGCCCATACCCGCTCAAGCCCTGGCCCAAGCCCGGCCCGCACAACACTAGAAATTGTCTTCATTCATGCCTCTAGCTGTAGCGAACCCGTCAATGATACGCTTTTGATTCAGTCACTAGCGAGCCGTGTTGCACTTGTTCAAGTTAGCATGCATCTCGTGTACTAGAATGGTGTAAGCCCGTTGGCTTACCTGACTTCCCATAATCAACATAAATACTGTCCGAGATAATGAAGCGTGAGCTTTCATTATCACTGCCTTTTGGCGTAACGGTTAACGTAGGGACGACAGTCCCGACCACCCACAAATGGCCAAGCACGCAACCGCCAACCACCCACAACTTGTGAAGGCAACGGATTGGACGTCCTATGCAAAAATCAGCATACACGCATAGACAACAGATGACAGTAGAGCAAACGTAGAGTCCACCTTGCATCCAGTGATCCACCACGTCAAAACGGACAGTCTTTGATATTGGTGAGGACACTAAAAAATGCTACGGCAACTGCCGCCACCAGGGCTTGCTGCGATACTGCCAAATGGTGAGTGCGCATCAACAACACCTGTTGCTAACTACTTCGACCTTCGAACGTCTTCCAAACGAGCTACCATTGGAGTCAAGCGTTATCGGTCTCTTCACACTCAGTTGAGCGCTATCATCAAGCATTCACACTCTCACTACTTCGTCACGTCCGAGTCTGGCGTTCCATGCCACTTATTCGCTCCCAACAATCCGTTACACTGTAGCTGTCTATTGATTCCTCCGTTTTGGATGTAAAGTCCGGGGCTACCATACAACAGCAACAGTCATTTTGACACTTGGAGTCCGGAGGATGCTCGCTTGCAATGCAGTGAGTTTTATCTTATCATTCATTCAGCTTTCAGCTTTCTAAATTTTCATGCTGACAGGCTGAGTAAATGTATTGTATATCCTTGCCTGAGCATGAATGTTGGCGCTATTCACTCGTATCACAGACGAGACACGACTCACTCGTGGTGAACGGTTAACCATGTCTGTCAATCCATCTGTTTTAACTACTTACAAGCTACTTATGTACTACATATGATTAATGTAAATTATGATGCAAAAGCCACTGAATAGTCTACATTATAGCACGACTCTACCACAAGCTTCAATTTCTAGCAAGTACATAAGTTACTGTCACAGCACACCACAGCACGCCGCAGCAATCGCAGCACACCGCAGCACCAAATCGCAGCACACCGCAACACCAAATCGCAGCACACTGCGTATAAGGAAATAGGTGCTGCGGTGTGCTGCGATTGGTGCTGCGACAAGTCGCGGTCACTAAACAGGCCATAAGGCACAGAAGCAAGGTAATGTAAATGCTTTATATTAGTGCCCGAAGTGAGTGTGGATGGTATGCGCGTGGATTTATGGCTAGTTTGGAGGTCACTGGAAGGTAGAAGTACGCACTCACCGTTTGGTAGTATCGCACTAGTAGTCGCGACAGTTGCTACAGCAGTCACAGCATTTTCACGATGCCCCTAGTGGTGATTATGTAATATCAGATATTCTGCTTGCATATTAAAATCGTTCATCGTGCATATTTGTCCGTACCTTCACCGCAAGTTGACTGCTGTTGACTGCAAGGTCACCAGACCTTTGCGCACAGTGTTGGTGCCTTGACTTGAACGTCATTGGGTACTATTGTTGACATGTTCGAGTCGTATGACCCTCCGTCGGACTGACATCCCGGGATCGCCGCTTGCCTTACCGTAGCTCTACTCCCAGGCTCTGACTTACACCACTGGCTACCATGACAAGCTGCTCTAAAGGTGTTGCACTGATCACTGGTGCTGGTCAAGGGATTGGCCGTGCAATTGCTCTTCGCCTGGCCGCCGATGGCTTTGACATTGGACTCAACGATATCTCTACCAACAAGTCTAAGATTGAGGAGGTCGCGCAGGAGATAGCGACTGCTCATTCAGGACGAAGGGTCTGCGTACTTCTCGCAGATGTCACAGTCGAGGACGATGTTCGTAGTATGGTGGACAGTGTCGTGACTGAGCTTGGTGGTCTGGACGTCGTGAGTTCAATATATCCTGATCATGAGCTTCTCATGATCGATGTCACTTCGAGATGGTCGCAAACGCCGGTATCATTCACATCGGACCATTGGTGGAAAGTGAGAAACGTGACCTTGGGATCATCCGCAGCGTTGTACTTATTTTTCACTTGACTAGCTACCACAGAAGACTGGGAGAAGATCTTTGCAGTCAACGTCAGAGGGGTGTTTTTAAGCTACAAATACGCGGCTAAAAAGATGATTGCCTTGAATGAGACCCACAAACGAGGCCGACGCATCATTGGCGCCAGCTCTATATCCGGTAAAAGAGGTGCGTGTGTCCACGCGTAGTTTTTGACACACCGTGAATTCTTCCTTCACAAAGGTGATGAATACCTTAGCGCGTACTGTGCTTCCAAATTTGCAGTCCGAGGTCTTACCCAGTCTACTGGTATGACGACTATCTACGTTGGGTTACAATGATTTCTGACAAGTGATCATATGATAGCCATCGAAGTTGGACAACACGGTATCACCGTGAATACCTACGCTCCAGGACTAATCGTGACTGCCATGCGTGAGTGATCGCTGTAAATAAAAATCCCGCGTCATAAATGGGTCACAGATCTCGACCTCAATGCAGCGGCAATGAAGCTGAGAGGATTATCTGACCCTGATGTCTATGACGAAAATGTAAGACAGTAGGGCTGTTCTCACGACTTCACATTCAAGCATCTCTCCGTAGGCCAAGAAGAAGATCTGTGTCGGGTATAAGGGGACTCCAGACGACGTTGCGGGACTGGTCTCTTACATTGCCTCCGCAGAATCTCATTTTATCACAGGTAAGTATTATAGAACCTTTCCGGCTATCAGTCCTGATGATCACCAACCAACAGGACAAAGTGTAAGTACTACCTTGAGAGTCCGTGTGCACGGGGGCTGACAACTGTGCAGATCACGGTCGATGGTGGGATGCATTTTGACTAAATGATGCTGGTTGGCGGGGGGACTAAGACTCATATGTGCTACGGCCTGCAGTTGTAACAACTCTTGTACAGTAGGCATGCTCTTGGCTAACGCTCATAGACATGCCCCTTCATACGCGTTACCGTGCATAATATCTAGGTCCGGAAGTCTACATCTGCCAATGGTGCACACGCATATGCAATCCCTGAGTGATACACGCCAAAGAGCAGACACAGAAAATGCGGGCGTCAAAAATTAACATGTACATTTGGCGAAGCTTGTGAGCGCGATGAATCCGATGCAGTTTGAAAACCAGACAATGATGGGCGCAGGTTGCCACATCACGGTCCAGAATGGGTAGAAAAGTTTCGTTCGAGCACAAGGTGCTGAGAACTGTGACCCATCGAACCCTCTATTCACGCCGTTTCATATACACAGGCACAACCCTCCTAGCATCTAGGTCTTGGTAACCACGCGTCACCCAAAGGGATAGCCTTCTTCAGTCTGGTACCCCTTGCCGACCCATGTTCTCTGCAGAAAGCCCCGGGACGTCCACGATCGACCATATTTAGCAGAGGCAGAATTACATCCTTCTATAGTTTTCACGGCTACAATATCAAGGACTCACGAATTCACTGATGTCACGGTACTGAGTCTTGATCTCGCGTATCTCTCGCAACTCACATCGCTTCTATTTACCTTTCAGCCCTTAAGTGTTCACATTCGAAACGTATGTTTTTATCGCCAACGTCTATGCCATGTATTGTTGAGTAATTGAAGAGCCTCGAAGGTTTTGGGCAACAAGCAGTTGCGCCGCGCCGTTCCAGTAATCCCCCCGCTTGAGAATGCACGCTCTGACGCGATGGCCGAATCTTGAATAGCAAGGTAGCCTTTAACAATGTTCACCATAGTCGGCTACTACTGGACAGAGTGTTGCTGTAACGTGTAATGTAAGGCTAGTTGTGAGTTCGAAGGGGAAATGTAACAAGACGAAGTAGATAAGTGACGAGCGCAACGGCGAACGAGACGAGTAGAGTAAACGTATATGTCGAGGACTTTCTGCGATGGTTTTCGATCGAGCTTGGAGCGGGGAATCAGCGTCTAGGATTCTGCTATAGGTATGAGTGTACATGGGCGGTTTATATACGTTTTCGAGTACTTGGCTAGACCTGAATGAGAATACGAAGCATATGGAGAGGTGAAAATACTTCGGTGAAGCAAGGAGATCGTGGAGCGTGAGCACAAGGTGAGATAACGAAAGAAAGTGAAAAGGAGATGTAAAGGAATGTATCCGCGTGACTCGGATGCGAAGAGTGACGCTCTTCGCATCAGTGTGTCACATGGACGAGTTCGAACGCGTGGCGATTCGATCGTCTTCATTTTGAAGCGCGGTCGGGGCATAAAGGATATTGAATCCTTACATCCCCTTCCAACTTCGAATATCGACCGTCCTCGGTCGATCTTCCAACAAATAAACTAAAAGGAAAATCGTACTGTATAGTAGAGAATAGAAATGCAGATTAGGTAGAGAGGGAGAGATAAACAACGCATCTAGTTTTGTTCATTGTCGATACCTGCGAGAGCTTGAGGGTTGATAAACTGCGTGACTTCAAGTGAGGTGGGAGAGCGCGGGTGATAAGGGATAATTCGGAAAGCTGCAAACTTCAGTTTGGAGACGGAGCCGTCGACTTCTGCGAGGCGATAAGAGCCGCCTGCGGAGCGCGAGACTACAATCATTGGTCCAAAGTATCGTGGCTTGCACTTAGCATTTGCAGCTGCCTCGATCTTTTTGTTGAGGACTAGTACTAGATCTCCAGGCTTGAATGCATAATCGTGGATGGTGTTGGCGAAGCGACGCTTGAAGTCCTTGATTGATGCGAGACGGCTGTTAAGAAGTCGGTCGTGAGCGAGTGCGAGATCTTCGTCTCGCTTAGCGAGTTGAAGGGCCCGGGCGGCAATTAGGTCATTAGTTGAGAGAAGGGATGTGACATCGGGGAAGGTGAAGGTAGCGTTGACGAAATCGAATGGAAGTAATGGCTCAATACCGTGGGCTAAATAATAAGGGGAATAGCCAGTAGATCTTCGAGTAGTGACACGATCGGCCCAAAAGATATGGTGTGTGAGGGTAGGCCATTGAGTGATGTCTCTGTTGCATGCTTTTACAAGAGAGTCGCGAATAGAACGATGAGAGCGTTCAACGAGGCCGTTGGCTTTGGAGTTATAGGCAGAAATACGAATGTGCCGGATATGATACTTTTGGGCAATCCAATCGAGTGCAGCAATGAACGGGGTGCCATTATCCGTTACTATTTCTTCTATGGTGCCCCATCTGCAAAGAATTTCTTCGAATAGGAACACTCCCAGTGTTCTTCCGGTTTCCTTTCTCAACATTCTAAACTCCGGCCAATTAGACAGCGAGCAGTGTGCTTGAACAACGTAAGAATATCCATGTGCTGTGGGCATGTACATTGAATCCGTGAAGGCTTTTCTGAAGAGCGTTGATGGGATAGCGACTGTGGGTGGAATGACAACCTTCTCGATGGACCGGATTTGACATTGGTGGCACGTTTTAAGGTACCAGGTGAGATCTTTGTCAAGTGCTGGCCACCAGAAGCAGTCGGTGATGGTGCGTTGTGTAGAATAGAAACCTTTGTGACCAAGGTTATCATGGGCTTCGTGCAGAATACAAGCACGGTCCGAGCCGAAAAGTACCAGCTGATGACGTCCCGCCGAGTCTTTACGCCAGAGATGACTGCCTTGAGTGAAAAATTGATGTGCGCTTTTGCGGAGGCGGAGTCGGTCTGAGTCTGGAATAGAGGATGGGAAAGAGAGGGTTTCCAGGTAGGTCTTGATTAACTGCAGATCGTTGTCATGGCGAAGGGATATGCTATTAGAGGGGAGGTTGGGCTTGGAGTTGTCATGGTGCGGGGTCCTGGTAGTCGTGAGGATGAGAGTGCTGTGGGTCTTTCCAGGCCATGCGTCATCTAACTCTTTTGCCACCCATAGTCCACATCCCAAAATCTCATCTATCTCCTCTTCAACCTCTTCTGTTGCCTCGTCTGGGTATTCTTTGTCTTCGGGTGCTGAGGGTCGTCGAGACAAACCATCTGGACCAGTGTGTCATTTCCCTGGTATGTGGTGGAGTTTGAAATCAAAGAGGGAAATCCCGGCGATCCATCTGTTAACTGCCGCATTGGGTTGAATGTCTGGGTTGCTCAACATTCCCTTAATGTATTTGGCATCTACCTCCACCATGAATGCCTTTAGTCCGATGAGCCAGACCTTGGCTGCTCGAAGAGCACAAAATAAGCCATAAAGCTCGATCTTGGCCTGTGAGTAGCGAGACTCTCGCTCGTTCCAAGTGATAGAGCCAAAAAGAGCTGGGCGGCGACGTCCGTCGTTGTCGAGCTGAAGTAGTATCCAGCCGCATGCGATATACGAGGAGTCGACTGATAAAATGACCTCTTTTCCAGATGAATAATCAATGGGTCGAATAGCCGGGGAAGTGACAATAGCATCCTTTAGCTCATTCATGGCGTTCTGGGCTTGGTTATCCCAATTGAAGGTAACATTACTGCGGGTGAGGTTCGTGAGCGGGCGAGCAATGGATGCGTAGTCCTTGATCCAGTTGTGGACAGTTCCCGCAGTACCTAAGAATCTGCGAACCTCGGTTCGAGTTGAGCAGGGTGGCCAACTTTTGATTTTAGCTACCTTCGAATCATCCGGAATTCGACCTTCGTACGTGCAGAGTTGTCCGACGACTAGAACTTCTGGTACACATAGGAAGAGCTTTTTCGCCGAGATGGTGGCACCAGCATGTTTCAACCTATGGAGGACGCGATTAGCATCTGAGCAGTGTTCCCATACGAATCTACGGATTCCAGGGTTGCTGGGAAGAACTTCATAAGTGCCGTCCGGTAATTCATGGGCCCCTTCAGTGAATTCACCCGTCTCAGACGGGCAGCCGGGTGTGACAATGTACCAATAGAGACGGGCCACCCGGTGCCGGCCCATGGCAATAATTGTACCGTGTTAGACGAGTGGGCTGAGGGGGTGGAGTGTCCAAGGCAAACGGATGGGCCGGGTGTATATAGTATAGATGGTAGTATAGCAATGTACTATATAGGAAATTATGAATAGTAGTAGTGAATCCAGTGTGTGATAGATGAGTGGGCCGGAGGAATGGAGTGCAATATAGACGAGTGGGCCGGGGAACTGGGGTGTGATGGAGATGAGTGGGCCAGTAAATGAGGTGCAATGGAGACGAGTGGGCCGGTACATAAGGTGCAATGAAGACGAGGGGGCCGGAGAATAGGGTGCAATTGAGACGAGTGGGCCGGTATAGCAGGTGCAATGGAGACGGGTGGGCCGGTATAGCAGGTGCAATGGAGATGGGTGGGCCAGTAAATAAGGTGCAATTAGGACGAGTGGGCCGGTATAGCAGGTGCAATGGAGACGGGTGGGCCGGTATAGCAGGTGCAATGGAGACGGGTGGGCCGGTATAGCAGGTGCAATGGAGACGGGTGGGCCGGTAAAGGAGGTGCAATGAGGACGAGTCGGCCGGTGTTATTGGGTGCAATGAAGACGAGTCGGCCGGTGATATGGGGTGCAATGAAGACGAGCTGGCCGGTGATATGGGGTGCAATGAAGACGGGTGGGCCAGCATTATAGGGTGCAATGGAGATGGGTGGGCCGGTGATATAGGGTGCAATGAAGACGAGTGGGCCGGTGATATGGGGTGCAATGAAGACGGGTGGGCCGGCATGATAGGGTGCAATGGAGACGGGTGGGCCGGTATTATGGGGTGCAACAACGACCGGTATTTATGTAACTGGTTGCTTGTGGTAACATAGCACTCAATCCGGCGATTCCACCGGTGGTCTGATCATGTAAAATGGTTAAGATTTGACAAAGTTATGAGCCCTACAAGGGAAAGCCATAAATTTAGAGGATATTATGATATATTGTATCTAGACCATTGCAACCGGTATTTTTTGACCGGTATTTACATGACCGGTTGCTTGTGGTAACATAGCACTCAATCCGGTGATTCCACCGGTGGTCTGACCATGT
>NW_024537718.1:0-66280 GCF_016628075.1 Suillus paluster | reverse complement strand
TTTCTTTCCTCGGTTTTCCTTCGGCTATGTCTCATACCCGAACCGGTCACGTGACACCACTACCCTTCACACTTTCACATCATCACCATGTCACAGCTTCACCTCTTCACATTTCACCAATCACATCTCCGATCAGATCCCCTACGCCCAGGGCTAGAACTATATGTCTTCCTATCACTTAATCTCCGTCTCTGACATCATTGCTTATATATCACGACGTCATCCTACGACATGCGCAGTATCGTACGATTCTTTTCTCATTGGCTGATTACTTACAGACTCAGATATCTCCGACTCAATGTTATGTATATAAGTAGGGTAGTTAGCGTAGTTTCTCTTTAGACTTAACCTCTTCGTTCCTACCCAAGTGTAGACTCAGACGTTCACTCTCAATATCATCTCCTGCTCTTATCCTTGACGAGTCCTAGTGGTTGTGTTAGGCCTTTACCACTTGGTGAACGCTGATCATAACACCAATGGTCCTTCCCCATATGATCTGGTCCTTCCCGCATAGGCTAGAAAGTACCCATGGTCTGTCCCCGTACGATCTGGTCTTTCCCACTAAGGATATAAAGTACCCATGGTCTTTCCCCGTATGATCTGGTCCTTCCCGCATAGGCTAGAAAGTACCAATGGTCTTTCCCGTACAATCTGGTCCTTCCCTATGATAGTAAAATTTATCAATGGTCCTTCCCGCATAGGCTAGAAAGTACCCATGGTCTTTCCCCGTACGATCTGGTCTTTCCTGCTAAGGATAGAAAGTACCCATGGTCCTTCCCCTTACGATGTGGTCTTTCCCCTTATGATCTGGTCCTTCCTGCTTAGGATAGAAAGTACCACATAGTCTTTCCCCATACCATCTGGTCCTTCCCGCATAGGCTAGAAAGTACCAATGGTCTTTCCCCGTACAATGTGGTCTTTCCCACTTAGGATAGAAAGTATCCATGGTCCTTCCCCCTATAATCTGGTCCTTCCCACTTAGGATAGAAAATACCCATGGTCTTTCCCCTCAAGATCTTGTCCTTCCCACCAATGCATACAGGTCTTTCACCCACAAGTGTATGTAAGCTCTACCTGTACATGTACTCACAATACTTCCATATTACTCAAGGGAAACTGTGATTCCAGCGTCTTGCGAGGGAGCTGGTCTTGACCCCCCTGGTACAGTGATTCCCATGTCTTCTCATCTCAGCTTACGTATTAGCACAGGTAAACCCATGGGTACCACCCATACTCATATACTCAGGGGAAACTGTGATTCCAGCGTCTTGTGAGATGGGAGATCCTGCTTTTTCACCTCCAGCATATTCTCATCTCAGCTTATGCATTAGCATGGGTAAACCCATGGGTACTGTGAGCTCTACCTGCACCTGTACCCCCTGTAATTTTCGAAAAATTATTGTGAAAATTTGGTCATAGTAGGACCCCTGACACCCCTATGCTGTGGGAAATCCCAATCTGTCTGTGGTCCAAAGCTATCTTGTGGTATTTCCCACACAATTTTTATAATGATCCTTGGACCATCCCCAGTAAATCACATTTTGGTCCCTATACATACAGGGAAATACCACAGAACATGGGCCGGACCATCCGAAAAGCACCTCTTAGGCCTTTAGTTCTGCAGACATAATACAACCTAAGAGGTACCTAAAATGGGGTGACCAAAGTGGAAACCAGGGAAATTTCGGCTGGTACAGAACCTTTCATTTCCCCTCCATCCTTCCCCTACAGTATCTTCTATTAATTCCTCAGTTGATTCAAACCTATATCCCTGTACATGGGGCACAGCAGCAACCATCTGCCTCCTCGTCTGGTCCCTTCCACCAGGTTTGCAAGCTGCTGTACGCGATGTTGCCGAAGCATATCGCACGATCCCACTCCACCCATCTCAATGGCTGGGACTCGTGGTCAGAACGGGAACCGACAGCTTTGCAATCGACTCAAGTTTTTGCTTCGGTTTCTCCCCATCTGCAGGCACCTACGGTGAAGTGGCAGATGCAGGTGCAGATATCTTTAGGTCCCAGGGAATGGGTCCCGTGTCCAAATGGGTCGATGACCACTTCTTCATATGCATTCGTCGCGAACATCTGGACAGTTATAATAGCCTCCGAAAATCTCACGCTGCCATCATCGCACAGAATGGAGGGCTCCTGGTGGATGGGGGTTGAAAATGGTATTGGGGATCCACCATGCCAAATGGCCGAGTCGAAGAGTACGACGAAGACCAAGCTTTCCCCATCCAAGATCTATCATCTACCTCACCACGTTCCCCCAAAGACGCCTTGTTCACCTACTGCTTTGACGACATCGACCGGCTATCCAAACTCCTTGGAATTCCATGGGAGCTGGCGAAAGACATTGTCTTCTCGTCATGTGCACCCTTCATCGGATTTCTCTGGGATCTGGCGACCTGCACTGTCTCGATCCCACAGAAGAAGAAGGAAAAATACCTGGCGGCTATCCGGGAATGGGAGACCCAACCCACCCACACCCTACAAGAAGTCCAGCAACTATACGGAAAGTTACTCCATGCCTCCTTGGTTCTCCCAGCAGGGCGAGCTTACCTCGTATCTTTCGAATCCATGTTTTCCATCTTCCGTGACCGTTCGCACATGCCACGTACCCCTCCCAAACACACAGCCGAAGACCTCCGATGGTGGAAAGCCAACCTCGCACAATCCGACGTCTCCCGCCCCATCCCCGGACCCATTGAAGTCATTGAACCCGCGGCTTACTCTGATGCTAGCTCAGGCACTGGCGTCGCAATATGGATCAAAGGCAGATGGTGGGCCTGGCATCTCCTCCCGGGCTGGAAAGCCGATGACCGGGACATCGGATGGGCGGAAGCAGTTGGAATGGAGCTCCTCATCCTCACACTCACTGCTCACTGCCCAGAAGGCAATTGCATCAAAATTTTCGGCGACAATCGAGGCGTCGTTGAAGGTTGGTGGAAGGGACGGAGCCACAACAAGGCTACCAACACAGTATTCAAGCGAATCCACGAGATCGCAGCATCTTCACGAGGCTCTTTCCTCACATGCTACATACCCAGCGCACACAACCCTGCAGATGGCCCCTCCAGAGGCATCTATCCGCCTCTATCCCAACTTCTCCCCCCAATCCCCATCCCTCATCCCCTTCAGAAGTTCATCGCCGACTT
Source organism: Suillus paluster (assembly GCF_016628075.1). Taxonomy (NCBI): domain Eukaryota; kingdom Fungi; phylum Basidiomycota; class Agaricomycetes; order Boletales; family Suillaceae; genus Suillus; species Suillus paluster. Next base: position 63,120 of record NW_024537718.1, on the reverse strand, counting down.
TGACAGTCCCGTGCTTCCTTCTGAACGTGGGTCTCACAGTGCAGTCATCAAAATGCCATCAAATGCCGATAACGAGCACCACCATTGCACCCACATCAATGACGAGCTCCGACGTCAGGGAGAAGAACTCTTCAAAACGACGCAAACTTAGTAAGTCCGAAATTTTGAGTTTCAGGCCTCCCTTCCTCAATCCGGCGCATCTAGCCACAATCTATCCTGCTAAACTCACGCCACAAGAATCTACACTGCGCCCTCATTGCACAGCAAAAGAGTGGCTTCGCCTCTGGCGCCCAGCAAATTCACGCTCAGCATCATCACCCCTCCCGCATGCTGACGCACAGCGCATACAAGACGTCATGATCCACGCATGGGCAAGCAGTACCCAAGAAGTCTACGGCAGCGGCATCCTCACATTTCACGTGTACTGCGACTCGAAATCCATCAATGAAGCATCATGAGCCCCCACATCTTCCGACCTCATTTCGGCCTTCATTTCCGACCTAGCAGGATCCTATTCAGGCAGCACCATAGGTAACTACGTCCACGGCATTCGTGCATGGCACATCCTACACGGAAAAGAGTGGCCTGATTCAGTGACCGACAACCAGATAATCACAATGCTGAAGGCCGCCAAGAACCTCACCCCTCAAACATCGAAACGGAAGAAGCGTCAACCTTACACGATAGATTTCATCACCCACCTTCTGCAAAAGCTGGATTCCAAGGACCCTCTTGACGCCGCAGTAGGCAGTTGCCTCACAACAGCCTTTTATTCCATCGCTAGGGCGAGGGAATTCACAGTTCCCAACCTATCATCCTTTGACCCAGCAATCCACGTGAAGCGCTCTGATATCCGCGCAGAAACGGATCAAAACAGCCTCGCAACCACCGTTTTCCATCTCCCGCGCACAAAGTCATCACAAATTGGCGGTGAAGATGTCTTCTGGGCCAAGCAACACGGCCCTACAGACCCAAGCACAGCACTGGCCAACCACTTTCACATCAATAACCCCCCACACGATAAAGCCCTCTTCACATACAAATTCGGAAACTCTTACCGCCCCCTGACAAAAACGAGATTCATATCTCGCCTCGCCGAAGCAGCCAAGGACGCCGGCTTAGAGCCGCTACAGGGCCACACCATCAGGATAGGTGCTACCCTGGAATACCTCCTCCGAAACATCCCATTCGACGTTGTGAAAACAATGGGTCGCTGGGCCAGCGACACTTTTCAGCTCTACCTTCACAACCACGCTCAGATACTCGCACCATACCTTCAAGCCACCCCAATCCTACAAGACGAATTTCTACGGTACACAATGCCGCGCCAACGTTGACACACCACGTGAGTACTCGTCCCTTCTCCTACTGTCCTGGGTATCCACGGTTCGCTCGATGTGTCGTCAGGACTCCTACCATTATGGGATTCGCAGCTCACCTTTTCTTGCACAGGATGCAGCTCGGGACCGGGAGGTGCTTCGCGCCTTCGCCCAAATTGCTCAGACCATCATCTCCGTCACTCGTAGTCAGAACCCCGCATTGTAATAGTTACATCTATACATCGTGCTTCATCAGTTCCTCGATTAGTCTGCACAACGAGCGACTCGCAAAGAGAGGAATATATCTCTCATAGACCTGCGCAGGGCCGCTTGACATTTGGCATAGCCTCGGATGCCTTCCAATGAAGCATCATCTAGGCCTACCCTTCGTGTGGCTTGCTCTTCCCACCACGCAGCATGCCATGCAAGAAAAGCACCGACGCGCCACATCTCTTCGAGCAGGAGTTCCACTTCTTCAACCCACCGGTTGGCACGGGCCCTCGATCTACACCATTCAACTCGCAAAGCTATCAAAACATTCAGCAGAAGTATCAACACACGGGTGGTCACTCACCTTCCGAGAGAACTGCCTCACCCTCCACCCCTGCAGTAGCTACACCTTGCGCTTTCCATATCCATGACAAGGTGCGGTTCCCGCTCGACTCTCCAAACGCACTGTCTCCCATCCCTCGGGTGTCCCCTTCCTCTAACTTTGGCAGCTCTGTCATCCACGCATTCCTGGCAAGGGAAGGTGCGAGAGCGCTTAATGCGTTCCAGGCTCTGCGATAGCGCTCAGCAGCCATGGATACATTAATTTCGACGTTCTTGATGATAACACCTGCACGTGTATTTGCCCGTTGACCGCGAATTTGAGCATCCTTGAACTTATATAGATGTGTTCGAAGTCGGAGGTACCGGCAGAGATCATCGAGGGCGTCAAAGGCCTGGGCACGCCATAAGTCCCACTCATATTCGGAGAGACTATCATTGCATGGAAGCAGCATCTCTCGCCTAATCTGTGACGGCAACCACAGCTTAATGTCATAGGGTTTCTCCTCCTGGGTAGAATCTATACTAGACTCGATGTCGGAGGTTCGAACACAAGCCACTGAGGGGAGGTACAGTAGCTGGATCTTACACCATTGAGCAATCTTGCGCTGCAATGTGTTGCTGCGTTCCTGGAACTTCGCAAGCTGCAGGTCGGTGGCATGATCGCCGAGGGCGTGATGGTCACGCTGAAGACAACATCTGTGTCATAGTCACTCAGCGTTGTGTAAACGGCAAAAACCAGAACTCCACTTACTGTTGATCCTCATAGTCTATGCCAGAGGAAATCAATATACTTGGGGAGATATCGGAGTGAAGGAAAACATTGACCCCGCATTCTAGATCCCTGGCTTCTTTTTGTGAGAGACTGAGGCGCACAGCAGCTTGTGACATCACTAACAGAAAAGAAAGATCTTAGTATCTTATAAGGGCAAAACATAGGGCTTACGTTTGCTCTTTATCTTGAAAGGATTAGGCTGCGATCTGTCTTCTTCCCATATTTCAACTGCCGACTTCCATGTTTTGACTTCGTTTGGTCGCTCCTGTGATAGTGTGTGATTGAAATCGTCGAAATCGCATACGTGGAGATCACGTTCTGGGATAGCTGACTTTATCTTGCGCAAAAGGCTGATACCTTGATGAAATATGAGATACATAGCGAAGTATGGGTTAGGTAAAGAAGAACTTACCGAAGTTTGTCACCTTCTTCCAATTGAAATCCCCAAAATGATCATCTAGGGTGTCCCTCCATGAGCCTGGCCCCATCTCGCGTGTGCTTGTTGCCACTGGATTGATGTTGGCCCAACCACGCTCGGGAGCTTCGCCGTCAGTTCGACCAACACCCTTCACCAGGTTATATGAGAATGTGATTTGGCAAGCAGCAATGTGAGCAGGAAGGTGAAACTTGGGGACGAGGAATATGACGGTCTTGTTGCTGTGGTTAAAATGAATTGCAGAGGGATATCTTGACATGTGGTCCCAGAGGTTCTTACTCCATTGACAAGTGATATCATATGATATGTTGAGAACCATGACGTCGCGAGTCTGTTGCAATGTCGAGAAGAGCAGATAGTCCATATTAATGTATCTAGGTGAGAGATCAATTTAAGTACTAGGGTTGAAAAGGGTCATGCACCTTTCACCCTTCTGAAGGTCGCCAACTGCACATGGTCGTTTGAGATTGTGACGAGCGCAGTCCACTGTACCTACACCTGTGGTCGCCAAACCTCGTGCATTTTTCGTGTCTGCAAGATTCACAGCACTATGACTTGCGCACGTGCTTTTCTGATCAAAAATGATATATATATAAGTATGCCCGACTCAGAGGGGGAGGGAGGAGAATCACCTCTTGAGGGAGTGTTCCTGCTTCATTCAGAAACGATTTAAATCCGCGTTCTTCAACAAAGTATGACCACCCCTGACTCAGACTGGGGTCGAGTTTGTCAGAGGAAACATTTTTCCTTGCCAAACGAAAGTTTGCGTCAATCGCCAGGAAAAGGGCATATTTCCAACTACATAGTAACCGTTTTCAGTATCCCGCAGAGAATCACTACTACGCAACATACCGAACTTCAGGCAGGGCCTTTTCCCAGCCATCCGGCATGTTCTTTCCTGGCTGGGGACATGCAGCACACAACACTGTGCAGGCGCCTGGTGTGGCAGCGCAAACACCAGCAGGGTCATGACCACAACCTGATCATTTAAGGAGAGTGATATTGCGCCACTGCTTCATCATTCTCAGCAATGCCTCATAACGATCCTGTAATGGAACAGTCAGAAATCAAAAAACAAGCTGCGTGACATCAAACACTTGCCTTGGGAGGACTTACTCCTGTGTTATCTGTGAGACGAGCCAATGTCTGCCAATATTCGAAGACAGATGCCTTGGACTTGAAGGAGAGAATGTGAAAGTGGTGTAGAAGATGGAAGGTAGCGGCACTCTTGGGATCAACAGTCATAGAAGGGTACAACCGTGTGCGCAACAACTGAACAACGGGAGATTGAGCAATTTCACATCCACAGAAGTCGAGTGCGATCTCATGCACACTGCTGATATTGAGCACTATGAAGTCATCATGAAATGCTGTGGATGGGCTGTAGCAACACTCCCCGCTGGGATGTCCAAGCTGGACTCGTAGTCCAAGGATTTTGAGTGTTGTATGGGCAAAATAACCATCATTCCAGCGCTTTGAAAAGAAAGTTGTGGTAAACGGGTTCCTAAGGCCAAAAATACAGTACATACCTCAATTCTGTGCAATGGATTTGCATGATGCTTCTCCACAGTGCATCGTTGACAGTACAACTCTGTGGAAAAGCAATCTTTGCACCGATACAGAGGAGGAAGTGGGCATTCTGCACAACCTTGACATGAATCTTGAGAGACATAATCACCACGGCCATCCAGTCGAAGCAGCTCAAGAAGGAAGGTATCTCACTCCAGCAACCACGAGGACATCGGGCGATCCTACACGAGGTTAGAATCAGTCACAAAAACTTGAACAACACAACTCGCACACAAAAAGAACTCACCCCTGCCATGCATTTACGTTTTTAGGTCCCTCATCCATCTCAGCGAGATAATCCATGTAAGCACCATCAACGACATCAAAGTTTATTGATTCATTGTGTCCGTTATCATTGAGTGGTGAGTCTGGAGTCTCTGGAGCCACTGCAGGAACACTCGGTGCAACTGTTGGACCTAAAAAATACTCTGTGTGCATGGAAACACGTCCAGGTCCTGTGATGGTATGGGAAGTGTGTTTGTGCAGCTCAGTGGTCGCCAGAGGTCTCTTGTGGTGCATCAGTGGCTTTTTGACAGTGCAGGCTGAGAGATTTTGACGCTGGGAGGCCTGGTGTGCTGCGTTCAGCACGTACCACCGGCACTTAAGCCCCTTGTCATGCTGCCGATGACTTGGACCCATGACTCAGATACAGACTCGAGGAAGTGCTTGAAGACTTACTATTTATTTATGCAGCCATATTACTTTGCAGGTAAGAGTTCAAGCGCAAACACTGTCACATGTCTGATCAATCTGCCGTACTAGTCTATATGCTACCTAGTAGTGATTTTTGCCATAGGAGGGATTCTCCACGAAGCGCATCAAAGTATGTCTCTACTCCACCTGCAATCAACATCACAGCCTCCTCCAATGAGCGGATATGTAGGTTCGGCTGTGTTAATAAACTGCTGCACACCACACCGTAGCTGTGCACTAAAACATCCATCAGTAGTAATTTCCAGCTGCGCTGTGCAAGGCATTTGCTTGCTTGAGAAGTTCGCGTCCCTCTTGAATATTTCTCTCGCACCCAGGGCCTCACTAAATCCCATCCATCACGATCAATCTCGCACACAGTAGATAAACAGTACTGCTCAAGCCATTTGGATTGTGTGGAGCCTTCACGGTATCCAAGTTTGAACCAAAGATCATCGAGTTCTTTGAGCAGTCGCTGAGTAGTCTGGCACGGCACAGTTATAATCGAGCCATTTCAAGTATCCTGAATATGAAACGAACCTCACTAGCACCATTCCTGGCGCCTCCATCTCTCTCGTGATTTGATCTGCTCGTCACAACAGGTGTCTTGAGTAGTAAATTAGTGAATTGAGAAAGTTGATTGAAAAATATTGAAACATTACCGAAAGTAATGTTTTCTTTTTGATGCTAAACTGAGCGGCACGACGCTGCTCCTCATTCGGGTACTTTGGCGACATTAGAAGAACAGGTAAAATGTAGATGGTGGGTGTGGTGTGCAGTCTAGTGTGAAGTTGCCGAAGTCGACTGTAACTTAGTAAGTAAACACCTACTGTTTGCGCCACCACTTCGGGACAAGTTACTTTGGGACACATGTTTGACTCCTCAAAGTTCAAACTGTCTTCAATATAACAAGTGCTTGCTATAGATTTGACATGACTGGGCTGTCAAATATTGTTGGTAACCTCATAGCACTAAATATTTAACATGACTGGCTCAATGTCATTTGAAAACTGGCTATATTTTCAATGCGACTGGTTGAATCTTTCCCAACAGTCGCCATGAAAATTCTGAGGAGCACACTACAAACATTCATTCATGTGTATGTAGTTACATACACAACTAGGCAATATAAGTCATAAATACTTGCACAATGCGTGGTGACACTAGCTATGAGATTGCGTGTATTTCTGTGACTAATAGAATGTTAATATACCGGAGAACAAAGAATGCATCATTACCTCTTCAGGTACCCCCTCGAGATCAGAACAGTTACTAGCGGCAATTTCTTTGGCAGAAAGCTGAGTAGTCATGTGGATGGTACAGACAGCATCATGGATCTTCATGCCACACGCATAGCATTTGCGACGATGAGCACGTAAAACACATGCAGGACAGGCTCCAGGTTCTAGACCAGGTGAAGGGATGGGCTCAGGACTGTCATTCTCATGATTATCGAAGATGTCTGCCGACAAATTCAGTGGAGGTAAGAAGACGTTGGTACTAGAACTTACCATTCTGATCCTTTATCAACTGCAAAGTAGCAGTGAGCTCGCTAAGGGTAAAGGTAAGAGGTGTAAGATGATGATTGGTGTAAATTTTCGTTGGATCTGTCATGTCGAGACCGACTGGCTGGTCGCTTGTCTGACCCTGCATACTAATATAGGTGGTTGGAAAGAGGGAAAGGCAATTTTATTGGCTGGCGTCCCTATGAATTTTTTTCTGACTCCGATCCAGACAGTCTAATGTTGGTTGATGAAATTTTATAATCATTAACTCCTGTGAAGCGTCCGCAACTCAAATTATTCAAGACTCACTGCTGTAAGTTATGACACACGTCCCTAAATATCAAGAATCAGATAAACTCAATGCGCTTGACATGACAGCTAAACATGCCAGGTGCCACATGGACAACTGCCTGAACAGAGGGCCTTTCTGGAGCAGTACTACAGCCCTTTCTTAAAGGTGCACAACTCCAGGCTACTGTCAGCCAATTCTGGATCCCCTTATATGCCGAGTGGTTTAAAAAATGGCCAGAGATCAATGAAATGTTCAAAGGTCAGACCGTACCAGTCACATCGTCCGAGGACCAAAATGTCGAGTTAGGAAAGGCAGTAGACGCAAGGCATAGGGTCAACTCACCTCATATGAAATCACACGATCGAGCACTGATTTGGAAATTTTAGAAACTGTGAACATGGTTTAATAACCGGTCCCAGAAGAGCGGTAAAGCGGCTGTGAACTCGATGACCAAATCGATCACAAAGCTGATGGGAAGTAAAGCGAAGGGTACACGAGTGCACAGCGAGGTTGAGGTGTTCTCAAAAATGATGTACAAAGACAACGTACAAGAGATGGTGAAGAAGGAAATCGAGGCAGGTGCCCTGGTCACGAAAGAAGAAAAACTCCGAGGCTTGAAGGAGCTTACTAGGAAGGTGTATGATGCTTCTAGTGAGGAGGTTCGCGCTTTGTGTAAAGCAAAAGTACAAGAAGAACGAGACTCCAAGGCTCAAGTTATCCTTGGGGGACTTAAAGGGGGAGGTGGCGTGTGTCCTACGAATGAGCAGTATGCAAAGTCAGACCTTCCTCTCTGGGCTATTTACTATATTTCTGACAAATTTTGCATCAGGGCACTCGAAGAATGCACTGGTCCTATCTCACAATTTCTGCAGGCTATCCAGCACATGACAGGTTTTGAATGGACTGTCATTGGTGCGGGCCCTGATCCTCGCCTGGATGGTAAACTTAATGCACTCACGTATGTTTTTTTATTTATTTGTCAACCTTCAATTACTATGTGCCTCACGAGTTTTTTAGTTACCACACTGGCGTCAATCATGCAGGCAGGAATTGGCATGAATCTACACCCGACCTTGTTGAACTGTCACCTCAATCCTTACTTGGAGTTTGTCGGTACCATTTTCCTGTGAGCTATCATTGAATTTTCCGTATAATCATTACTTGATCTGTCAACTTGCAGCGGAACATGTTAGGAAGACACGCGTGCCTCAATTATGTGCCTCCAAGTCCTCCAAGGGATCCGACTCCAGACTCGAACACTGCTGTCATTCCACTCACAACAGACCTCAGTGTGTGCAGCTTCTACGAGTAGTGCTTCCCTTCCTGTCATGCCAGCATAGTGCGGCCTTGTTAGGTCAAGCATTGATGGGACCTGCACATGTTCAGCCAGGTGTAGATTCACTATCTGATGGTCTTTGGACCTTTGATAGATCAAATGCAGGGCCTTTTCTTGACTGGGGCTCAGCTTACGGGCCTCCCTATGGAAGCACTCCTCCCTGCACATCCTGACGCCATCTTATCTCATAATGCCTCAGAGATGTCATTTCCTTCTCTTTCATTGCCTTACAGTCCTGCCGCCTGTCAAGCTCGCAGGCTGGTACACCCATCTCAGTCATGGAATCACGAAGTCTGGAATCAGCAGAGATCATCTCCGCTCCGCTTCTCACCGCCTCAGTTTCCGCATTCGCCATAACTGTCATGAATGACAGGCTTCATGATTCCTCCTCCTCCAACTCATCTGACGTTTTTGGGCCAAGCTATGTTTTTCCAGACTCTCACTTTCCTGCACTCTGAGTCGAACCTGGTCATAACACGACATGGTCTAGTTCGGCTGCAACCCCTCACCTTCCCAGCATCCCATCCTGGTGTCATGGTACCAGTCTGATTCAGCCTCCACCAATCATGCTGAGGACAATGTCTCTACTGCCACTGTACCTGACTGCTAGTCATCACTCGGAAAAACGGGCTGCTGGCGTGGACTTGCCAGCAGTAGATCCTGGGTTGATTTTTGATGAGCATCCGGCGCAAGCACCCACACCCACACCGACCGCAGACGAGCGCACATCCAGTGCCAACATAATCAGTTCACCCAGCTTGCACTTACCAGCACCAACCCAAGCCGCCTGCTGCAACCCCTGCACTGACTATGGACGAGCCTCTGAAACGAGCTGACGCACCTCCACCGACTGTGGACGAACACATATCCAGCACCGCCAGTGCACCGAGAAAGACGGGGCGTGTTAGACAAGCTACCACGCGTCTTACACAGGCAAACAACATCGGAGAGGTCAAAGTGAAACGCAAGGCTGCTACAATTGTGGGGGACTCGGCATGCCCCTCTTCAAAGAGGTATGCCCTCCATCCTGCTCTTATTTCTTCAAAAAATCTTACTGTTCAAACAGACGAAAATCATAGTAGAATACTCATATTGACAAGTTTTGTGAGCATACCACGTGTCTTTAATGTTCATCGTATTTGACAGGCACTTGTATATATTGAGCCACTGAATACACTATGATCTTGTGCGCCCTATATTGAGAGGAATTGGAGAAAATCTATCGCACTGGAGGTCTTAGTATAAAAAAAATCGTGCCGGCGCCTCAGTGTGGGACAGTGGGACTTGGCGAAATTTCAACTACAATTTCCTTATTTGGTAATTTCGTTGGAACGCGTCACCTATGTCGATGTAACGAGAAAGTACAGCAATACGGATTGCAACAGCACAATGTAAGAAAAGAGCAGTGGTAAACTACAAAAAAAGGTGGAGAAAGATACTAAAAATGACTGAGACTGGATGCGAGCTCGTAAGTGAAGCAAACAGAATTGCAACAAGACACTGAAGGAGGGATCTGGGAGCGAGAGGAGCAAAAACCATGGTGCAGGTGTGCACGAGCAGACGGGGCCATGGTTGAACGTTGAACTGGGAACTGGGCAGGTGAGCGACAAATGGAGACATACCGAATATGTTGTTCTTTTTGGTCAGCAGGAACCAGAGGCACCAATAGAAGCACGTACTAATATTATCCCGAGGTTCCAGGCCACACGTCATGTCAGTAGCGGTTCTTTGATGGGACAATCAAATCCGGATCGTGGAGAAGTGGAGGGAGGGACGGGAGATATTTAAAGAGCCGTGATGGCAGCCCGGAAAGGGTAGGAAAGCACCAAATAGTATCGGCTGACCCGTTATCCATCATGGACAGCTCCAAAGCGAGTAGAATCATACCATATTAAAGTGTCTGGCATATTATCCATCGTGGGAGCCGTTTCTTTGATGGGAAAATCAGATCCGAATCGTGGAGAAGTGGAGGGAGGGACGGGAGATATTTAAAGAGCTGTGATGACAGCCCGGAAAGGGTAGGAGCACACCAAATAGTATTGGCCGACCCGTTATCCATCATGGACAGCTCCAAAACGAGTAGAATTATACCATATTAAGGTGTCTGGCATATTATCCATTGTGGGAGCCGTGATGGATAACCTATCAAACCGTCAGTAGTCCGTGACAAGGAAGCATAACCTGTTGTGTATAATAAGAGATGGTTATGGATAAAAATGACAGTATAGCCTGCCCAACAACTGTTGACTTCACGATACCCACGCTACCATTGACGAACCTGGAGACGGAACCAGATGATGATTGCCTTGGAAAACCGGGTACATATCATAGCCTTGGTTGTTTGTGTCTACTAATAGTAGAACCCAGGGCGTAGTCTACAAGGTTTGGTCAGAATTAATATCTGAATGCTGGTCGCCGATCACAGTGCTAACCTCCTACAGCTCGCGCTCGCGCTCATCCTATTTTCACTTGAAAACCACTGTCCTTGTCGGTGCTGTCTGACGTCGCTAGCGCATCCTTTCCTAGACGCGAGCATGACTGCGCTGTTTGGCCCAGGTGACGATGCCTGCATGACACTCGTACATACGTGGCTTGATGTGATGCATAATATGAAGTAAGTTCCAGAGGCTGCGCAGAGTATATGGTTCAAATTTGAAAGATGTATTAAAGGCGCAGCTGAAGAGCAACGGACTAGTACTGAAGGACCTTCCAGAGGTACGTTCAGTATCTGATGCTTGGATTATCTGTATCTGATATCTATATAAATCCATTTCTAATGTAGTGGGAATAAATCCTTGGATTTAATCCAGCGCGTTTTGCACAGCTTTCATCGGAGTCGCATTGCCCTTATCGTATTTTTCGCTATCACCCAGTCAGAAGCAGAGCGAGGAGGTGCGCATGAGGCTACTGAACTCGAGGTCTTGGAAGGAGGAAAATTGTGCATTGGATTGAGCGTCGAGGGGCGTATGCTGGAAGGCCTGACGCCATGCTAACAGAATGTACCATCTGGACATCTTGGACGAGGCGCTCCCAAGGGTTCATCGTAAGTATGACCATCGATGTTTTATGAACGAGCCTGTACTATTCGAAGAAAAAGTCGGGCTTCCTGATTGGCCATGGAACCTTGCACAGGCACATAGAAATCTTCTTTTCTCCCATGTGCCCTAATTTCTGTTGTCATCTAGGGGTTGCGTCGCATATATACCGCACAACCCTCGATGCTGAATCCACTGCACCGCCTTTATCATCGCATGTCCTTGGTTCAGGGATCGATCATCATTTGGCTTCTTGCAACATTACAAAAGGCGCAGTTGATGTAGGGGTGGTCCATCGATTTTCACAGCCTGATACATCCTGAGCCATAGTCTTTAATTGATATCAGGATAGCACAGGCGAGTGATCTATTAGAATGCAGCATTGTCGAGGTTAAGAGACCTTCGATGAACTATTATGCTTCACGGGCTGGGCAAGCGAGACGGAGGCACTGCTGGTAATCATTGAAATTCAGACTGCGGGCTTGTTCGATGATTAAATCACGCATAGGCCTGTGTTAGATCGATGACCTCTACAATGGAACACCCTGTGTACTTGACGTCATGCGACAATTATTAAGCACTGTAGTCAGACTCCTCCATGGTAACGTAAAAGTTCGACCTAGAACTGATCCGAACAATAATACTTCAGGACACCAAATAACTAGTTCACATAAGCACCACAACGAAACTGGGGACATGACACTATTCTCCCGCTCCATGCAGAGCAACCCTACGAGTGATGTAAGGCTGGGCATGAGTTCGGCGGGGACGAAGTAGATACGAGACGAGTGCAAAGGTAATTGAGACGAGTAGGAAAACGTTTGAGACGGAGACTTTCTGTGAGGCTTTTCAGTCGTGCTTGGAGCGGGGAATCAGCGCATGGGATTCTGCTCGATTTTTATGTAGGTATGAATGTACATGGGCGGTATATATACGTTTTCGAACACTTGACTAGGCCAGAATGAGCATAAGGAGCATATGGTGAAGGTAAAATGAAGCGGTCAAAGCGAGGGGATCGTGGAGTCTCAGCACAATGTAAGATCGTAAAAGGAAATGAAAATGGAAATGGAAAAGACTGTATCCGCGTGACTCGGATGCGAAGAGTAACGGAAGGACGTCGTCTTCGTTTTGAAGCGTGATCGGTGCGTAGAGGATATGCAATCCTTACAGTGACATCGAGCATTTCCCGTGCTACACACTACTGCTAGTTGACACATGTACACGCTCCTGGAAGGCAATTGAAGTCATGGCAGTTGCTGCGTCTGAGTCGTCCACAAGCTTAGCGTGATATTCTCGAACGTCAAGGATGAGACGTGGTCCCAGCACAAGCAACTGCACAACCATAAATATTTGAAGAAACCCAAGGTAAATCTGGACGTTTAGAGAATAGTATTGGTCCTATAAAAATGATGAACGGCGCTCGCATGCAGAGGTCGGTGACATATTGACATACCGCTGGCATCGTCGACAAATCATAACCGAGCTCGAAGCAAGAAACAGCAACAAAGCTAGCACGTTCTGAACGTCAGCGGTAAAAGAGAATGTCATTCATATTTTGAGCTCACCTCGCAAAGTAGCCCACATGAGATTTCATCAACACCGTGAAACAGTCTCCGAGAATCCCTCCTGTCGATTGTCGTCGCAGTTCTCGGAAGTATTTTACAGCAATCCAGACAGCGAGACACAGTGCGAAGACCTCCCATACAGTACTCAGTATCCAAGTCATGGACGACAGACGCATGGTATCTGACTCAAAGTTAATAGTGCACTGATAGGTGCCGGAGAGAATGAGCTCCTCTGATATTCAATGAGCCTCATGCATTGAAGTCTTTCAATCGAAGCTTACCCCCTGAAATAGTACGGTTCGTTATTATTGCGCTGATCACTATGATCGCGATATTGACAATCAGGAAGACGACACCGAGAAGTATCAGGACCTTTCTGGATCGCTGGTACATAGCATGTAACCGAGTGATCATGATGACTTGTCTCGGTCAAGTCAGTATCATTGAGGTATTACAGCTGGTTCGCTCACCGTCCAGTATTACAGTTATGGTGTTATTCGTCCAATTTCTTATGAGGTACAAGATAAAGCCTAACCATTACAAGCCCAGTTAGTGATCAGTCACAGCCTCGCCGGAGGATCACACTCGAAACGAACTCACATCTATGGTAGTGAATATATTGGACAAACAAGCTGGTCGAGAATCTCACTCACCCCTACAGGGGAGTGCAGTTGATTAGACAGGAATGGCAGGTATTAGTGCAGAATACTCACTACATCTGTGACTGGGATTGTTGTAACACTGGCTGTATGCCGCTAGTCAGAAAAAACAGATATGGTGAATATGAGACATACGCAGCACCTGGATCCTGATTGCGAGAGATGACTGATCAGCACAACACCAATTGCTTATTTCTCCGAACATACACAATAAATAACATTCCAAGATATCGCGCCTGGGATGCTTTTGAATCAACACGACTTGCCAATCATTTTTATAATGCAAGCTACATACACTGATATAGAGAAAAGTCACGAGGGACCAGCGTTGCCTCTGTCGCCAAATATTCGAAGTTAATGCTGTTGTTCTGACGTGGGACTATGCTCACCCAGATCAGTTCGACCTGTAAAACCTGTTTTAGCGAGATGGCTGCTCCCGTAATGGCATCAGCCTACCTCTTGCCCGAATGTCAATGCTGGAAATACTACCATAAGGATATCAGCGGTTCCTGGATGCTTATCTTGCTTACCCCAATCATACATCCCCCCAGCAAAGACTGCAACTGCGATATGCAGCCAAGGTGAAAACGACACATCACCATCATCATACGACAGGCTCCACGTACCTGCAAAATAGCTGAAAACCCTATCCGCATTGATGAACGGCCACCAACTGGGATCATTTGAGACTATGGGCATATTATCGGAGGATGGGTATGAGGAAGCAGCGAACTTGGTCGACGTATGGCGATGACATTTGTCCTAGATATATACCAAAATCCAGTGTTCTTATTGCCAAAGTGAGCATCGTAGGGGTGATAACTGTTCCTGCTATGATAGATCGGAGTGAGCATTTTCGTATGAGGAGCATTGCTGCTAGTGATGTTCCGGCTCGGCTTGGCTCGAAAGCCCCGGCTTTGGCCCAGCTTCAGACGGCCTGGGCTTTCAGAAATTAAAGGCCGGGCCAAAGCCCTCGAGAACGGCTTGGCCCTGGCCCGGCCCGGCCTTTAACTGGTCAATTCTGACATGTAGCGATGGCCGGGCGAAGCAGAAGACGAATGCAAAAATAGAGTCTGGCACTGGAAACGCAGTACATAGTACATAATACTACCCTAAAAGCCCCGGCCTGGGCCGCCGGCTTAGGCTTCGCAAAATCATGGGCCAGGCCAAAGCCCTATGCAAGCCGTGACTTTGGCTTGGCTAGGCCTGGCTCAATGGGGGCCGGCTTTGGCTGGCTCACGGCCCAAAGCCGGGCCATGCACATCACTAATTGCTGCATTGGCATAGAGGGGGCGAAATCACGAACAGTGCTAAGCAATTTCACGACCAACAGATGCATCAACTTTAGTTCAATCTAGGGCCTCTGCATTGACTGACTCCCCCTTTGATGCAATTATTGAAAAAGCCTGCCATCTCACACTTCGATGAACATGGACGGTGCCTCCGCTTCATTGGTCCGGCCCACGGAGCGTAATTCATCCGAGGTCTCTTGACAATGTCACATTCTGTCGGCGGGCCATCAGAAATCAGTGATCAGCAATGTCAGATATTAAGAACATCGTTTATAAACGCCACACACAGCTCCCGAAATAACTCTTCTCTCCCATCCGGGCTGCCAATACCACACACGCCTCACACCGCTTTTCTCCTGCCAAGGCCTTGATACAACGATCGATCGCCTCATGCACACCTTTTCGCTCTCTGCCTGGTCATGTCACAAAGACAAAGTTAGATTAGTTATATACGCAAGAGCAAAAATGTATCACACCTCTCATGCATTGGTATGAGCGATCCAACATGCCTGGTTAGATACTTGAGCAGTGTGTTTGATGATTGGGATGGGATCTTCTGGGAGTGAAGTCAAGGGAGAAACTAACCTAGAGAGCAAATGTCTGAGGGGTGCGCATGCACGATTAGTAATTTTCGCTGGCAACTTGAAAGACAGTGAGATGTTGGATTGATTATCGAATACCGACAAACCAAAATAGTAAACACATCTGATACAACAGCACTGCACTCGACATTGCATCGCGCAGTTGATGCATCGCTTGTCGCAGCCTCGTACATCCTGATGGATAATGATATCTGATGAAATTACAAGTTAACGCTCGGGACATGTCAGAAAAGGAACTTTGGCTCTGTACGGCTTCATGACCGAACAAGGAAAGTCGACTCTTTGTTCTTCGAAACGTGCAGATAAAACATTGATGGTGATATTCTTGATGAACGTCGCCTCCAAGGTCTCTTTAAATAACACGTTCGTGATATTCTCTTGATGGCAACGACCAATGCAATGTGAAAGTTGTGAAATTCCAGCATCGAATCCTAAAGTAGCAGCGCTGATCAGACCTCGAGGATCATCAGCATCCACGAAATTTAATAACGTCGTAGCGAGCACCGAAAAGCTAAGCCATTTCTAGTGCGGTATACATGAGCAAACGACCTGGGCTCAATATGAACAAGGAATGCAATCCGCTGGGCCGACAGCGCGGTCCAGTCTCTCACCAGCAAACATTTCTCCTCAGGCTCCCGCAAACCCTCATCCAAACCCGCAGCCTCCCATGCCCCTCAAGTTCCGCACGCAGAAACACATTCTTATTCGCCTGCAGTCGCTCATAAAATACAGAAGACGGCAGACCTTGCGGGTCGATCAACACAGTCCTTCAATAATAGTGTCTGTTCATCACACACCACTTCAGGAGTGCTGTTACCCCCGCTGAGACGTCCTCGTGTGGCCGCCCAGTGCGCTAGTCTTCGCCTTTAGAAGGCGCCAAATCAATATCCTTGTCTTCTTCGCCCTCCGAGATGGGCTCAACATCAGAATGCGCTGGCGAGATGACATCAGACTGCTGCCCGGGGGTGCCTTTGCGGCGCTCCACGGTGAGGTAACCGGTGTTTGGCTTCAGGATGTCAGCGTCCACTGGGGATGTGAGGTGAGCGGAGCACATCAGAGGCAGGTCTTTTGACTCACTTTGGGGCAGTCAGAATGGCACAAGATCTACACGATTTGGCACTAGGGTAACACAGACTGCACAGCTGTGGATGAATTTACTAACGACAGTCCGTTAGTGGCGTAGAAATGCTTTGCTGGTGAGAATCATACCCGAACTTGGGAACAGCTTCGACGAGGTGAGACTGAACGAGGTCCGTAACCCACTTGGGAGGCTCTTGTCCGAACCGGGTCTGAAGCTTGACTTCTAAAACACCATGCCTTCGAAGAGCGTGAATATAGCCTCCGATGTCAGCTGCTCAGGATGATGGTCTATGCAAATGTCGATCTGCCGCCAGCACGGGACCGGCTGTCCCATTGTCTTCGCGCACCATCGAAGTTCGGCATCAAGCGATATCCGCACACGATCATGTCCTAGGAATAGAACGCAGTCCTGTTGTAGAAGATCCTCTTAACTAGTATATTCATGAGTGAGGAAGGCAGACGTTGGGCGTGCTTACATACCTTGTTGGAGCTGCTTCGTAAGAATACGATACTGAATCTTGCTCGAACCTAGACCTTGGAGCTCTCCGTCCATGATGTATTCTCCACGTTGAAACGCATTCATGAGAGGTTCTTTAACAGTATACCCCGCCTTGA
This sequence comes from Suillus paluster, assembly GCF_016628075.1. Lineage (NCBI taxonomy): Eukaryota > Fungi > Basidiomycota > Agaricomycetes > Boletales > Suillaceae > Suillus > Suillus paluster. The sequence goes on along the minus strand of NW_024537718.1, from coordinate 45,801 downwards.
CAGATTTTTCGCAGCTCTAGTCCTCTATGTGAGTCTTATGCCCGACGAAAATCTGAGGCAGGAGGTCGAACATGATCTTGGCGAATGGACTCGAGGACATTTACAATTTTGACATCTGTGTCACTGAATCACCTATAAATAGATTGATTTGGCACCCTGTCTTCTCCAGTCGCCCGAAGTCCAGTTCAAGATTTTCGTTGTCAAACTATATCGAAGTGATGACTGCGGTACTCGTCAACGTCGAGTCTTCAGCTTTAAATACAACGACAACATACCAGCATCCTTCTGTTTGAATTCTTTCTTATCATTGAACACTGAAACGGGAGATGAGTTGACAAAGCACTGGCAATGAATCATCACCGACCGAGAACAAGTAGATGTTGCAAAATGGCCAGTCTCAGCGGTACGATGTTATCTGGATTCTGGATCTACCTGGAATCGCCTTTTAAACAGAAATACACGAGAAGAAAAAGCTTTTGATAATTACACAATACTGTCGTCTGACGCACTCTGATTCCCGCCTGCGCTTGAATTGGGTGACCACTGCAGGTGTGGACGAGGTTGTAGAGCTTGGATAACTTGACGATGAAAGGGTCTCGATTGTATTTATACGGAAGCGTCTTTCCTCAAGGTTATGATAGCTTTAGATAGTCCTGAATGAACGTTCATTGATTTCAAAGGGCGGTCAGGAAGACATCCAAAGTCTAGAGAACGGGCATGGAGTGTTTCTAAGGAGAATGGTGAGTTGGCAAAAAGCAAGAGGTACCTCGAGGCTCGAGGAGGATTTTGAGAAACTGGTAATATTCAATTTCGAAGGCCATGAAAGATGTCGCAATCAGCTGATCTTGAAATTGATTTGCACACTTTCTCGCTATTTTTCAATAATTTTCAATGATATTGCGAGCCAATTGCAACGTGCCGTACCATTCACTGCAGAAACGACTTTTTAGCAAGACCCTAATCGGAGATAGAAAGCACGTATAATACGACCCTAAACACACGTAGCATGTAATCAGACCAAAATCCGACATGTGCTTTGTTGTCCTGGGGCACGCTGATGTGGCGGGGGAGGATTTGTAAGCGCGTGCCCCGAGGCACGATGGCTGTGGGAAAGACCCCAGAAAGGGGAGGCGCCGGCGGCAAGACGGCAAAACGCGTGCGTTCGCCAAATCGGGCATTTTTGGGTGGTCTTGCATTTGCATCAAGTTTGTCGCGTCCTACCCTAGCTGCGAAGTGAGTGGATCTGCGGGAAGTGTAACAGTACTTGAGCTCGTTCGCCATTTCTCACGTTCGTTCGAAACACTGAACATCCATTGCAGCTGTCAGATCCTGTGGGAAGTACTACTTGGGTACTCTCTAGTTTGTCTTGTCTTTGGTGAGCTCTTCGCCAGCTGTTCTGTTCGGACGCTAAACATCTGTCGCGTGATTGTCAGTTTAGCACCACCAGCCTGTCGCAGATCTACTCGCGGCTTCATACTTTGGTGCCCAGCACTAGCTCCCCATTTCTGGAGTTCTCTCCCTTCCCCCCTCGTTCGTTCGTCTCTAGTTGTCCCTGCATTCGTTCGTCCCGAGTCTCCCCGCGTTCATTCATCCCGAGTCTTGCGAATTGACGACACCCCTGGGCTCGTCTCTCGATGATGACGAGTGTTCCGCTTCCAGACGGCTTCACATGTGCACTGCTGAAGGAGGTGAAGGGCGCGGAGATCGCATTCTGGATCGGTCAGGCCAACGCTGCTGCAGGGAAGAGGGTTGTGACGAAGAACGGCCGTGTCGACGAGCAGCGGAAGAGGCTCACGGACTACTATGGCCTTAACCTTTCCGCTGAAGATTCATTTGTCGCTGCCGTCGCGCTGAAGACCCATGAAGACCATATCAAGCAACGCCAGTTCAGCTGGCTCCAGGAGCTTGGGGAAGAGTGGGCCAGCATGGCTGCTTGTGGAAAGGAGTTTTTCCTATGCGACAGATCTTCTGGTATGTTGTCTTCTGTGGTTCCTGATCTCCTCGACTGACGTTCAACCCTGCAACACAGAACCTTGCAATGCGAGCCTTCTGCAGGAGGCTGTCAAGCTGCTCATGAATCTCATGGTGCAGACCATGCCATCTGCTGCCCCATCTCCTCTCTCTCTCGACGGGCGGACACAGACAGAAAACAACGAAATGATCTCCGCGCTCATCGGTGCCGCCTGCGATGGAGATTCGACTGCGATTTCGCGTTTGTCGAGCTTGGGCAATGTTTCTGCACGACTGCCTGCCACTCAGATGATCCCACAGGTGAGTTATGAGCCCATGTTTCTCCAATTTCTCGTGCTTGTGCTGATCTGAATCTTTTTGTGCACAGTGCATGACTGCTCCCTCCGTGGAGCTGATGGTGGCCACTCTACCTCCAGCACCTCTTTCGAACGCAGCATCTCTGCAACCGACTCAACAATTGTGGGTGCTGCTGCCCACCATTCCATCAATGGCTCAGTCTGTGCCCCCTGTCACGATCTTTGCCCAACCTGGGTCATTGCCACTCGTACTTCGAGGGGATGGCTCAGCACTTCTTCCGTTCATTGCACCCAACCATACTGCGACCATGCAGACGTCTTCCAGCTTGTCGGTGCCACTTTTCACCGAGGCTCCTGTCGTCCTGCCATGCACTGTCAATGATGTGGCAGTGCTCAACAGCTGCCAGCTTGACATTGAGAGCATCCAGTGTGCCCAGGACCTCTGCGATGCCATTCAACAGGTCGAAGATGGAACGGTGAGCCGCGTGCATGAACGCTATGGCCCCCGAGATGGCAGAGCCACGGATGAGATGTGGGGGCATCTCAAGGGCAAGATCACGAAGCGTGAGCGGCTGTATGGCCTGCTCGCTGGTGCTTTCGAAGGTGACAGGGATCGCTTTTTTGAATACTTCACTGTCTCTGCTGCCTCTGGGAGCAAGAAGTGGTGAGGTGCTGGCGAGCCAACACTGGTAGCATTGCGGATGGTTGTCGAAGCCATCCCTCACTGTCAAAAGGACTTGCAGGATGAGAGAAGGAATACCAGATATGTTGACCTGGTGAGTGGCAAGTTCTCCAAGGAGTTGTGGAGGGCTGTCTGGGGGGATCGAAATGACTGGTATGTCTGGCGAGAGCTTGGGAAGGAGTGGTATGGGAACAAGAAGGCATGAATATGAACAATTAAATCATGTTGCTTCGTCTTGTTACTCTACTTAGGATGAATGTGAACAATTAAATCATGTTGCTTTGTCTCGCTACTTTACTGGGAGATTAGACAGAGAAGATTAGACTAGAGTTTGAAGAATATGCTGAACTCTCTTGTGAAATTAATAGGATCTCTCGATATTAGAACTTCGCCCGCTTTTTATCATTACGGTCATACTCAACCATGTGCTCGTGGTTGTCATTGGGTGAGTAGAAGTAACGGAACATGGTCAATGCCTCGACCTGTGACCAGCCACCCCAGGCAGCAACCATGCTCACGTCGAAGTTACAGTTGCGGATGCAGTGCTGACAGCCACCTCGTCGGAATGAGTGTGTACCATAGAGTGCCCAGGATGAGTATGCAAGTCCCTGAAGGTCACTGGTCAGGGCACAGCTAAGAATGCTGGTGGACTGCAAAACATCAGCTTGTCATGACATCAATAGGGGAGCTCAAAGTTGAACGCTCACATTTATGCTTATCGTTGCTTATGCTTACACCCCCCCATCGCACGCCAAAACTGATTATGTAATCCTAAGCAAATTTTGATCGCTGTGCAGCCACAGTGAGGCTGCTAGTACTTACCATGGCACGAGTTCCTTTACATGATCAGTATCTCCGTGCATATCTGTTGTCCATGGTCCTCCGCACTCTCGCCAATCCAGAATTGACACCAGAAGATGCTGCTTTGCTTCTTAATTGTGATATTGCTTGTGTCCTGATGATTCGACAAACACGCTATCTTCGGCTCGTGTGGTGTTGTTTCTCTGTTGTGTGTCTCCTGCTCCTGATGATGGTCATCGCGCCACATAGAAAACATTTCATCTCACCATGTATTTTCCCTTTCTTTGTGATCTTGTTGTAGTATTTTTTGCTATCCCATCAATACCATCCATTGACGTCTCACATCTTGTGCATCTCTGGTAGTCTCATATTCGACCTAGCATGAGCTAATAGTCGATTGACTGCATCCGATGAGTGCAACAAGTCAAAACTGAGGATCGTGGTTCAGTTTTTCTGACTCCAAGTCAAGGTTAACAGTCTTTTTTCATAGCAGTTCAACCACACCAACAGTTGGCCCTGCATAGTTTGATTCAGCACGATTCATCACTCATTGTATTCCACTCCAAGCTGTTCATTAATCATTACACGATAACCACAACAACATCCTCAAAACAATTGAAATACGGAGATCTCAAGGCTAATACATACAATAATTGTATAAGTAATCCACAATCATATCGTCTATCGTCAAATAATATAAATAAAGATATGAATGGGAATGCCATGGGGATTGAGAATCCTTGATGATGAATAAAGTTATCAAGCGTATAAAACAATGAGACGACGGGGATCATATTCAAGCAACTTGAAGGAGGCGATGAGGAGTCCGAGGTGATTTGATGTGGATATTGAGCACATGGCCCATTCTAATCATCAATGTTATGAGTCACGATACCTCGCCACCCTCCCTCCTATCCAGGATGGCGGGTGCGGTGTCCTTCTTTGGCATGGTGTTGATACCGGGAGATATATCTTAGCGCTGGCAAAGTACCACGGTAACAGTAAGCAGACTTCAAACGAACATATTTTGACTTGTTTACTCAACAGTACAAATCAGTGAGAATGGGGGGGTGTAAGCGTAAGCAACAATAATCATAAACATGAGTGTTCAACTTTGAGCTCCCCTAATTTAATGATCACAGTTGAGTGGCACCTACCACAGGCTGATCATGCATGATGTCACCAAACTTCCCAATGCGCAAGAAGAGGGGACCCCTCGGTGGCACATGAGAACCATAGAGGCATGCAATCTGGATAAGAGCTCGCACAGGGCAAAGTCTCGGATCGGCATCATTTGCCCATAGGCGCCAAGTGTGCAGGACACCAGTCTGTGCAGATTTATGGGTCTTGAGGCGAATCTCGACATATGCTCCTAAAGGTGTCAATATCAGACAACAAAATGGAGAGCCTGGTGGTTTAGCACCTACGCTCGCCTGGAACGATCTCAACACTCGAAAATTCAAGGGTGACCACCTCCTCGATTCAAAGCAGCATCAGCCACGCAAAGAGATAGGCAGTCTGCACAGTAATTGTCAGGCACTAGAACAGGTGATGTAACCACATGCACACACATAGTGAACAACTCCCCACCTTCGCTCCTCAGGCATACGAGTAGCATTCATGCAGTAGTCATTGAGGCGGTGCATGTCTTCACGTAGAAGGGCACGTGCAGACTGTGATACCTCACCAGACCTGGCCTTCATCTTCTCTAGCCCGATCATGAATTCTGACACAGCTTGAGCTCGAGTGGGGAGGCCATGGCTGCTCAATGATGTCTCATGACTGTGGACAAATGTGCAGCAACAACTTGCACTCACCACACACCAGTAGTTTTGTTGCAGCACCACTCGGTAACACTTTCATTGGGCCGACAGTGCCGGTACCAGTAACTGAGGGCTGCACGGGTTGAAATGGCAGTCAAGAACTAGTCGAGACCTTAGTATCGGATGCCTGTCGTGAAGGAAACCACCAAATAACATACCCTTTTGCCCTCATACCCCTTGTCTTTCTCACCACACTTGTGGGTAATGAAGGCACAGATGTCATAAGGTGTTTGGCGTGTGACAGCAGTCGGGTCCCATTCAGTGTTGTACTGCTTGTGGAACACAATATAAGCCTTGATGATTCTGTCAGACACGGTAAATGGTAAATTCCAACTGTGAAAGTAAAAGTGATCAGGAGCTTGACTTGCCTGGCATGCCTGTCTTGCGTCTGATCAGTGATGCTGCCTCATGCAATGCCAGCTGCATAATCTGCTAGCTCGGACTCATTGTCGTCCGGGAAATCTTCAAGGCAGCTCGTCATCAGACCATTGAGGTGCTCATCACACCATACAGCTTCTTCGAGGTCCAGTCGGACTCGCTCGTCGGCAATCTGTCATGGTAGATGCAAAGTAGATGATCAGCTTGTTGCATAGAAGATAGGGTTGGATTAGTGGTTCACCTCTTTCTCTAGTGGTGCGGTCTTGGCATTTCCGGGTGACATTGTCGTCAATCGAGGCTTCCATGCCATTGCAGTAGCCTGTCCCAAGAGAAGGTCAACTCAGTTCTCATCTCTTGTCATTGAAAGTGGCAGCGAGAGGCAACAACTTGCTAAGGTAGCTAATTGTTTACATAATAGCCAAAAAATAATTTAAAAATCACTGCTGGGGAAGTCCAGCAGCGAAGAAAATCATTTTGCAAGGAGAAGCAGCAGGAACATCGAAGAAGGAGACACATACCATGAAGATGAACTCCAGCTACCAGGCTATGTAAAAAAGACCACTGGTTTGCTCGGCTGCCGACTGCACAGGTCACCCTGGGTGTATTCTGGTGAGTACCGTTAGACCGAAGTTCAAAAGAGTCACATACCTCAAAAATGCGTGCGAGGTGGCTCAGACACGAAAGGGTGGGTTGCAGCAGCAAGGAGCAACATGTTCGGCAGGCAATAGGGCAGGTTTACGAACCACGAGACAGCGTGCACACTGGAGACTTCCCCGTGCCCATGCAATTATGTGTCCCGGCAGGTCCTGATAGCACGTGGTGTCTGTGGTGTGCAGGGAGGAAGGTGTGCAATAGCCATGCATGCTAGCAAGAGGAAGCACAGGGCAAGTAGGCGTGGAAGATGGTGCGTGGCGGCAGCCAACAATGATGTGTTGGTGCCTGTAGCCCGAGAGTGTGGGTGGTGGTGGAAGACGGGGAAACAGAGCTCTGCAGATGGAGCCGCTGTGATCCGTTGACAGATCGGATGGCTGCCAAGAGCTGTAGGAAGTGACAGTGCAGGTAAGTGACTGGGTGCACGGGTGAGAAGTGAAAAAAGAAAAAAGATACCATTCCTAATTGAGTACTGTGCCCCATGAATGCAACCGGCTCCGGTTTTTCATGGGGCACGCAGCAAAGGGAGAGCAAAGGGAACATACAGCAAAAAAAGACCATGCCCATGAACATTAATGGGAGGAGAAGTTCGTGGGGCACAGTGTTTTGGAACCTCGGCGTCTGAGGCTGCCCACAATGCCTATTGTTAGCTCAAAAATAAGTTGGCCATATCATAAGCTTACCAAACGGGCTTGCCTGAGCATTCTGACGTGCGAGAAAAGCCAGCACTCTGACGGCAATTGGGGATGAGGCCTCAAATGAGTGCACAGGCTCATTTTCAACAGTGCACACAAGCCGTGCCACTGACACGAGACCTGCAGAGACCTGCAGAGACAATCGGTGCATTTTTTTGGGGTGTCAGTGCAGAGGATCAACACACCTCGAAAGTTGCGACCACTAAAGACTGCCGTCAGTTGTGAAATCCTGCCTAAGCGATTTTCGGGGGACGAGCCTGCCGCCAACATGCCACAATTTCCTTTTTTGCTCTCAGCGTACCCCAGAGCGATCTAAATGTTGCTTGTTCAGTCTGAAACAACATGAGTAAACAAACACTTTTCCAACTTCGTCACATCAACAAAACAGCGTCTATCTTATACGGGTTCACCTGGTCATGTAGGAATCCACAAGGTTCACCATATGTCACAAGGAGACGTCAGACTTGTAGGAGAGCATGTCATCACTTACATACATCGGATTTCTGACAAGTTCCCATCAGACTGGTATACCATGCAGAGACTTTTGTCTCATTTATGGCCAGGTAACAGATGTAAGTACTGGGGAGCATGTTGGAGATTTTAGAGCTGTTCAGGCCTTGTACTGCCATGTAATAGTTCGAACCCATGTATATAGTCCCATCCATGCATTCACTTAGATCACAATATATCGCAATTCAGTTCGGGGAAATTGATTGTAATAATAATAAAACTAGTAAGAACATTGAGAGCAGACGACAGTGGGCAATGAAAGCAGATCTCGAAAGTGTCATGTCTAGTACAAGTATGTGAGCACAGAAAATGATGAAAAACGCATCTATAGGATTCAATGTTTGCCGCGCTTGCCTCGACGTCCGCGTCCGCGACCCCTGGAAGGTGCTGGCTGGCGTACAGGGCTGGGAGGTGCAGGAGATGTCGGAGGAGTGGTCAATAGTGAGCACTCCCTTTGAATATCTAGGAAGCAACCAACGTAAATGACAAGCACCAGACATAAACAATCCATTACCGTGGTCATGTCCAAGCCTGTGTCTGCGCTGGGGCTGCTGCTCCTCTTCATCTTCGTTGTCAAGGTTGCCGTTCCTGTTCCTGCCTTCGAGTTGTCCGGCAGTGCTAGCACCACCTATCGAGCTCGGTCCTTCATTTTCACTGTCAATATCGCCAGTGTTCGTCCTGTTTCCACCTTCGAGCATGCCACCCGCCGTTATGACCGCGTGTACAGCACTGGCGCTAGCACCACCTGTTGAACTGGGTCTAGAACCGCTCGTTGAAGCATTCCCACCCGTCGGACCACTGGCTGCTGACTCGTGGTCCCTAGTCGGCCCTCCCATGCTAGGTTCGACATTGTCATCCCCAAAAAAGTCGTCCATATCATCTTCGCTGTTGGATGCTGAGTTCAAGGCAACTCTCCAGTGTTTTGATAGGTTTTGAGTAAGACCTGGTGCCTCGCTAGAATATCTCATGAAATATACAGAACAAGTGAACTGTGCGACTTACTCTTTCCAAAACTACAGCAAGTCCTTGACCCACTGATCTTCTGCGTGGTCTCTGAGTAGTATGTTGACCGCGGTATAGTACATCTCCTCGAGGTTCATAGAACCAACCTCAGACATCCAGGATTCAGCATTACAGGCAACAAAGTACATCTAAAGTCTTGTTAGTCGTGTCGTGTCGTATATAAACAGACAATTTACCTGTATTGCCGCATACATGATATTTATTGGCCCTGGCTCCGTCAAGTTGTGCATCTTGCCTTTTGTCGGCTTCGAAGAGCGATGGGTCCGGTCTTTTGAGAGTGCCGATATTGGTCCAGTGAAAATATGGTGCCATCCCTGGAAGTTCGAACCCAATGTGAGATGCTACTATGGTGAGAGAAACACGCACCTGTACGATCACATGACCACACAGGAAGCCCGCCTTCTTGTTCTTCGGGTTGTAGAGGCCCATGTCGTAAAACATCGATGGCCATTGTTTTGCAGTAATTTTCTTCTGTCCTATCAGAGAAATGAGCCGTTTCAGCTGATCGCAAGTGCATGCCGAGTGCCTCTCACTTATCGATAGAAGCTCTAGATCCAGGGTTGATACTGCCACCATGAGGTATATTTAATTGCAAAGGTGAGTACACGCTGCTTTCGCCTCCACCCCTCCACAGCTACAACTCAAGCCCCACTCATCCTTTTCATTCTAGTACTACCGATTTCATGGTTGAGTGTTCGGTATGCAAGGTACCCTTTGAGACTTGGCGGGGCCTTGCAAATCATATGCGAGGCTCATGCGGCAAAAAACAGGCAGAATCTTCGGCAGCCATAATGGAGAAGCGACAGAAAGGTCATGAGATATTGCTGGCTGCAAAAATCCGACAGCAGGATGATGAAAACACTGCCCTTAGGGAGCAGGAGTTGATTTGTGAAAGCACAACAGAGGGCGAAGATGAGCCGTCCGATATACCAGTAAGCCGTCCACTAGTGCACAATCTATCCTATTCTAACCATTTATTTGCATAGGCTCCAAGATCACTGACTCCACCAGTGACCCGTCCATCTGGACTGCCCAATCGAGCATGCCGCATGCCCAAACATTTTCGTGATGACCTTCCCCCAGTTCCTGTCTTAGCACCAGCCCCAGCCCCACACAACGAACCGGTTGCTGCCGACAGTCCACCAGAGCCTCACATACCTTCAGGCGAAACTGAATACTTCACCACAGAACCTGATTCATACAGCATATTTCACTCATATCCATATTCCTTTCCGACCTTTGATCCTGACAACCTCACCTCTCTCTTGCATGTATTGGACTCAGTGCATTTCCCAAAGACAGCTGATCAGACGGGTGCATGTCCATGGTGGTCTGGGTTTGGCTCCTCCGTCACATCAGTAAAGGATGACTTCTTCGTACCGTTCTTGAATGCCACCGTTTTTCGGTTGATGTGCTGGTTTTATAGTGGCTCAAACATGAAGTCCCTAGCGGAGCTTGATCGCCTCATTAATGAGGTCATTCTTGCCGAGGACTTTGATAAGGCTCACCTTGCTGGGTTCTGAGCCACAAAGGAGGTCGACCGTCTTGACAACTACCAAGGAGACCCCGCAGATATCCGTTCATCATTCCTGGCTACCGATGGCTGGAGGGAGACATGCGTGAAAATATGTCTACCAGCAGATGGTGTTAAGCACTCATCTGAGGCAGTGGCACCAGAATTCGATGTACCAGGGCTATTTTACCGTCCTCCTCTTGAGGTCATTAAGACTGCCTTTCGTGAAGCGTCTGCAGAGCGCTTCCATTTGACCCCATTCAAAACATTCTTCCAACCGTCACCCGATGAGCCTGCAGAACGTGTATACTCTGAAATCTACTCTTCGCTGGCTATGCTCGAAGCACACAAGGCTATCAAAGCAAATCCCCCTGTTCCAGATTACAACCTCGAGACCGTCATTGCTGCAGTCATGCTCTGGTCAGACTCAACACACCTCGCTAGCTTCGGGAGTGCTTCCTTATGGCCAATATACCTATTCCTTGGTAATCAATCTAAATATGTTCGTGGAAAACCTTCATCCTTTGCAGCACACCACCTAGCATATATACCAAAAGTAAGTCTAACCATTGTTCGTCTGCTGCAATCTTTGCCATAATCTAATTCATGTATTTTTTCAAGCTCACTGATACCATTCATGACTACTATTGTCGGGTGTTTGGCAAGGCTGCGACAGTGGAGATATTGACTTACTGCCACCAGGAACTGATGCAAGCCATCTGGCTTCTTCTGATGGATGACGACTTCATGCATGCCTACAAATTTGGTGTCATTATTGAGTGCCTTGATGGGATAAGTCGACAAGTCTTTCCGTGCTTCTTTTCATACTCAGCCGACTACCCAGAGAAGTACATTGAAGCCAGTGACCTTCCAATTTGTACTGATGAGGAGATACTAGGACCCTTCTATCCTGCATCAAATTTCTCGCTCAGTGCCCCTGTCCTTGGTGTTTGATTCAAAAGGACAAGATCAGAGAGCTAGGTACAAAGGCTGACAGGCATTGGCATGAAAACCATCAATGCGAAGACAGTGGTGGCTTGCAAGGCAGGATTAGGATGGTCTGTGACTGGTTATATGTCAAGGGCATGAACATCATGAGCATCTTCGTGAAAAGGATACTGGGTCCAAATTCACTTACTGCCTCGACGGTACACATCCATCTTCACTCGAACATCTTGCTGGGTGCTGACTAGATCAACAGAATGCTTTTTCTACACGTCTTAGGTGTTTTGGCTTCAAATTTTATTCGCTCTTTGTGCCGGATTTGCTTCATGAGTTTGAACTCGGTGTCTGGAAGGCTGTCTTCACACACCTCCTTCGTATTCTGTATGCCTATGGTCATGATCACATAGGAAGATTGAACAAGAGGTAGGCAACATGTTTTACGTGTGCTGAGTTGCTTATTTCAGACTATCATCTAGGTATCAACAAGTTCCGACATTTGGACGAGGCACAATCCGGCGATTCAGTTCCAATGCATCAGCAATGAAACAACTTGTTGCTAGAGATTTTGAGGACTTACTCCAGGTAAACTGGCTGATGCGGAGCCAACAGTGACTATCTAACTATTTGTTTAGTGTGCGATACCAGTTTTTGAGGGGCTACTTCCATCGCCATGGAATGAAATGCTAATTGACCTTCTCTTTGAGCTTGCCACGTGGCATGGACTCACAAAGCTTCGCATGCACACAGATATGACTCTTGGATTTCTCGACACCTCAACAACACGTCTTGGAAAATATCTCCGACAATTTATGTCAGAAACTGCGAAAGAGTTCACAACCCGTGACCTTCCTAGTGAGGAAGCTGCCCGTGGGCGTCACAAGGCCCGAGCAGCTGCAAAAGGTGGTAACACAATGTCCTCGAGAGCTAGTATGTCCAGCGGAGCAAAAACCCGATATTTTAACTTTCAGACCTACAAACTCCATGCGCTTGGTGACTATGTCTCCACAATTAGGCGCTTTGGTACTACTGATAACAATTCTACTCAACTCGTATGTACACACTCTAAATGTCAACAGTTCCTAATACATTTTACCAGGGCGAGCTTGAACACTGTCGTGTGAAACGTTTCTATCCACGGGTCAGTAAGGCAAAGTTCACATCCAGAATCGCAAAACAACAGCGCTGAGAGAGAATTTTGTTTCGACTGGCAGAACGTGAGCTGCCTGCAAAGTCGAAGAAAGGCAAGGCCAAGGCCACTGGCATGGTCCAACATCACACTATGGCTCAATCAAAGGACCTTCCCAGTGTCACTTTCGAAGAGTCAGAGCCATTAGCGTTCTCTGATCCGAAAGCACACTATCACATCGCCACAAGCACAAGGTACTTTTTAAATGTACCTCAATGGCTTGGGAGGAATGCGAATGATCCTGCGCTAGAGGTATTCACTGATCTCACTTTTGTATACTACCTTTTGATGTCATTCATTTACAGGATTTTCTTCCTCGCCTCAAAGATCATCTGCTCGTTCGTATTCTTGGACATGAGTATGATGGTGATGAAGCAGAGTTTGCTTCAAAGGAACGAGCCCAGGTGCTCTTCATAAACGATCGCATTTTCCACCACAAGGTACTTCGGATAAACTACACTACATATGACCTTCACCGTGCTCAAGACTCACTTAATCCACGAACTCACACCGATGTAATGGTCCTCGTGCACGAGGGTGACCATCCATATTGGTATGCCCGCATCCTTGGGGTTTTTCATGTCAATGTTGTGTACACAGGTGGAGATGCACCTGGCTTTAACTCACCCCAGCAAATGGACTTTGTGTGGGTTAGATGGTTCAGTCATGACCCGAACAACTACCAATCAGGCTGGAAGGAAAAACGCCTCCACCGACTTGGGTTCATTCCTGGCAATGAACCAGGTGCATTTGGATTCCTGGATCCACGTAATATCGTTCGTGGTGTCCACTTGATCCCTGGATTTCAACATGACCGTACCGACACACTATTACCGCCATCAATTGCCCATCCCCTGCACAAAAATAACGAAGACTGGAAGTTTTACTATGTAAATATGTGAGTCTCTTGTTTTGTACATCTGCCTTGTACTTACCAGACATAGGTTTGTTGATAGAGACATGATGATGCGTTTCCGTGGCGGCGGGGTGGGCCATAAGTTGACTCGAGATGCAACACGAGTATTCCTCGATGACCGCGATCCTCTAGACGAGGTTGCTCCTGAGTTGGACGTTCTAGATGACCACAGTGAAGATACAGATTTTGTCAGCTCAGACGAAGAAGGTGATGACAACAGCCTTGATGGTGAAGAGCCTGGTGAGGACGAGGTGATGGACAGTGACGAAGGCATTGCCAATCGTGATGAAGATGTGGAATTGGAGATAGAGGAGTATGGCTATAGTGGAATTGACCAATCGGAAGAAGTTACAGATGACGAGGCTGACGAAGATGATGATAGCGGTGAGGCTGACGATGACCTGGGCCCTGAGGACGGAGAGGATGATGCCGGTGATGACCTCGAGGGGTTTGATGACCTTTGATTTTTTTTAGAGCGGCAGGATATGTTTTTCTTACCCAATCAGTGAATTTCAGTGTCTCTGCAGCTGATTTGTATGACCTACCACGGGGAGCCTCTAACTACTTTGTAAGATCAGAACCCAAGTTGCCTTGAACCATGCTCGATCGGGATACTCAGACACTACCACCAGCTAGTGTACATGCGAGATGGTTATATGGCTGGTCTACTACATGCACTCGTCATCTCAGGTAAATATAAGTCTTACAACATCCTTACATTTAAAGCCAAGACTGGTGAAACACTGCAAGGCTCGTACCAGGCTGGCGCTCCATTGCACGGCGGCCACAATATCATAACTGACCAATAACAGACTTAGTTGATCATGTAAGCTCTGCAAGGTCGTACCTGGCCATATATGTTTTGTGCTGTTTTGTTGATGCAGTACGTCTTTTCCGACCTCCGTTTGTTCTCTTCAAACGCGTGCCATTCCACCACAAATCAGCCTTGGAAATATCACCTTTCGACATCTGTATAGGTTGTACTTTAAGCAAGGTAGGTTTTCAAAATTTTCTCTAAGTCCCATGTTAGTTACTACTAGCGCTATGGCTACCTGCAGTGCAATCAAGCTTGAGCTGCCCGTGGATGTGACAACATTTAAATTCACTTTCGAGTGCAGAACAGCAGGACCCGTAGTAAGTCCTTTGTGCTAATAAACTTATGCTAACTAACTTTTTTTGTAGACTATTGAAATATCTATCCAACAGCCTCTCCAGATGCTACGCCCACAAGCAGGTACTGTCAAGGGCCCCGATGTCAGCAGCACACACACTGAAGTACCAGGAGTATTTACAAATTGGTTGGGCGCTGTTGAGGCGGGTCCCCCAGCAGTGGATGATAGTGTCACTGAACCCAAGTCGGAGCTGGGTGCTGAAGATTTAGTGAGTCCTCAGCCATCTTCATTTTGAATGTTGTTGAATAGCACATCTTTTAGAAACATACTGCTCAAGCGCTCGTTAGTACTGGGCCAATAGTCGACGATAGCGAAACAGAACCGGAGTCAGACCAGGAGACCAAAGATGAGCCTGCCACACCAGCAGAGTTTTATCACTGGTACAACGAGGTATGTATCAGATTCTTTTCTATGTACTCTCCACTATTTTCTGACTTTGGCCTCAGAAAAAGAAAGCAAAACCTTGATGAATACTAGTAGCATATGATAGACTTTGTTTGTAAAGTAGGAGCGCTTGCGATGCATTCACGTGATCCCACTATATCGCAACGCACGTGCAAGTTTCCGACTACGTTATCGCCAACATGCCCACCGTCTGCTGCCGCTGCAAAACCAACAACTGTCAAGGAGCTCTCATCCCAGCACACACCGCTCGTGCACATGAGCGTGCAGATCTACATAACCAAACTACTTCTGAACAGGGTAACTTCCAGCATATCGGTGAATGCATCATCCTGGGCCCTCATGAAGATGCTGGACCCATTCTGCGAGGGTTTGCAGTCCCGTTACGCGAACCTCCAACTCCGATATCTCCCAACTTCGAGTTTTACGACTTCCCTCCGGATTTGGATGACATGGTGCTGGACACCGGGTATGAGCCTGAGGACCTTGGCTCTGAGAGACCAGGGGATCCATTGCCCTATTTTGGCCGCAATATTCAGACTCCTGAGACCTTGCTTGCTGCTATTGACCACTTCGACAGATACAACGCAGCTACAGCTGCTGGCTCGCGTCCTTTGACTCCCCATGATGCCCACAATCTCCCGCGAGATCAAGAAGAGCACAATATCCAATACCAACTCCAACAGGCCATACAACATGCTGAAGAAAATCCAGATCTCGATCAGGACATTGATCCTGATACAAATCCTCTTGAAGATGTTGACGAGTACCAGGACATACTAGGCGAAGCTCAACCTGCTGAAGACGATACTGATCCTTTCTTCATTGTAGATGGACTTTGTGCAGAAGACACAACTGATCTCACGCACCTCCCAGGTCACCTTGTCTCGATTTATGCAGTCGTGTCATGGCTCCATTTGCAGTTCCACCTCCCAAAAGTTGCATGCAACGCGCTGCTGGCCATATTTGCATGTATTCTACTCACCCTTTCACCCAATATAGAACCTCCATTTGTCACCCTGCAATCCAGCAATCGCGTACTTGGAGTCGACAAACCTATATACACTCTCCCCGTTTGTCCACCATGTCGGGACGTGTTTCCACCTGCATGCTCCCCGCAATCTCATGATCAATGTACCTTGTGCAACGAGGACCTCTTCCTACCTGACAAGACTGCATGCGGCAACCAGCGCTCCCTCAAGTCACCACTAATCAAATACCCTTACCTCCCACTCTCTGATCAAATCAAGTCGCTACTCAAAGTTCCAGGCCTCGAATCTATCCTTGATGGCTGGTGTTCTAAGCCACGATCTCCGAATCAGTACATTGATATATTCGACGGCAGTGTATGCAAGACTAAACTGAAGGCACCGGACGGTAAACTTTTTTTTTCAAACCTTCCCCATGAAAAAGCTGGTCCGGATGGAGAACTTCATGTTGGAGTTAATCTCGGTGTCGATTGGTGAGCTTTCAACGTGTTCCTTGTTTTGGTTTGCGCTGAATCTCAATCAATAAGGTTCTCATACATACGAAGTAATATAGCGCCGTCACATTCGTCATGCCTGACTTCCTTTTCCATCTGCAACCTTCCACCCAAATACCGGTGAGTTCTCAGCAGGATGATTTGATTGTACAACACCATCTAACTATGTCTATAGGTATCGCACATCTAATTTGATGTGCACCAGCATTCTTCCTGGCCCCAAGGAGCAAAATCTGGATCAAATCCAGCAGTTTCTCCGACCCAATCGTTTCGGACCTCCTTCGATTATGGAAAGATGGCATTAAAGTACCTACTGAATCGTGTCCCCAAGGTATGTCCCCTCCACTCACACATTTTTTGGTCACATCTCATTCACCGACTCGTAGGACTGACTCGTACATGTTGTTTTGGTGGCCGTCGTCTGTGATAGGCCTGCCACACATAAGATTGGGGGCTTCGCTTCACATTCACATACTCACTTCTGTACCTGCATGCTGGATCGACATTGCCAACAAGGACAAACCCTCAGCCTTTACTGATGGAGGTAAGTAACTCTCTTGTATTGATTTATGTTAAATAGGTGACCTGCCCAGCATTCAAGGTTCGGACGAACGAAGAGCATCGCGAACTGGGCGAATGATATCGTAATCTCACTACCGCTAGTGCTCGCAAGAATTTCATCAAGGAATTTGTGACCAGATATACGCAACTGTCTAGACTTCCATACTTCAACATTGTCGAACAGGTAATAATTGACCCTATGCATAACTTGTTCCTCGGTATGTTTATTTTGTCACGCCATATACTATACTAACCAGTTTCAAAAAAAACTAGGCCTCGTCAAGACCCACTTCTACAACATATGGGTCCAAAGTAAAATACTTCGACCAATGCATGAACTCCGGACGCTGCACAAAATGCTTGCCGATGTATGTGTTTTCAGTATCTCTACCTATGGTCCTAACTTTAGCCTTAGTTCATTGTTCCTGGATCATGCGGTCGATTGCCCACAGATATTGGGATGCCATCAGGCGGTTCTTTGACCACAGACCAATGGCTCCTCCTGGCGACTGCTTATGGCCCAATAATTGTAAGTTTATATTATCTATGTGCCAGTGCTGTAGCTAATATACTTCTAGATACCTCAGTTATGGTCTACCTGTCTACCATCTGACAGTGGTGACCAAATTCTGCATCAGCGGGTCACTATGATACAGAAATTGGAGACCAAAAAGGAAGCAGACGCTACCCACATACTCGAAGACAGGACCGCACTTGCGGAGGCCAAAAAACGTGGTAAGGAAGCTTTTGAAGCCGAAAAGGCTCGCATAGCCAGAGACAAGGTAGCTGCAGCCAAGGCAAAAAGCCAGGAGAAGATACGACTTGCTGCCATCAAACAGACCGAGAAGGCCTGACTCGCTGCCGAGAAAAAGGCTAAGGCTGCTCAGAGAAAGGTACGAGTTCATTATTTATCTGATTTGTTGCTGATTATTTGAAGGGGAAACGGAAAGCCGTCGAGCAAAACGTCGAAGGTCTACCTGAAGGTCATCCCCGATCCCAGCCACCACCGACATCAAGTGCGACAGCTCGAGAGCCAGACGATGGTGATTTGGAGCTGGCTAACACCAAATTCTCCCTTCACCCCGACAATCCCGCTAACTTCTTGAAGTTGTGTGCCCGCCCTTCAAATATTAATTAAACATCAACTTTGTGATCAAGAACTTGACCACGCAGACCGCCTCCTTCGTGAATATTGTTCAGAGCTCATCCACGTAAGTCTCTCTACTTTTATCTCAAAGTCTCAACTAATGTCTCTTATTTTAAAGTTGTATGGATCCGCGGTGATTAAACCTAATCACCACTATGCTACTGCATGTTGTCGAATGCACTCGCAATTTTGGCCCACTTCACGAATTTTTGGACCTTCCTATTCGAATGGCTGAACAAAGTCCTCAAATCGTTCAAGACCAATAATCATGCACGAATGGCGAGTTGGAGACAAGCATTCTTCACCGAGTTTCAGAGGACATGTCACATAGGACGGATGGTAAGGGTTTATTTTGCTAACTATACTCCTAACCGATTTTTCACTAACCCTAACTAACTATACTCCTAGACTTTTTCTTTACTCAATCACAGGCAAGACATCACTTCCATGCACTGGTTGCAGAAATCATGCTGAAAGCCTTCAAATGAAGAACGAGGTACAGTCGCTGGCTTGACTGGCGCTATCCAAAGACCTCGACGATGTAAATGCCAATGGTGAGTCTCATTTTCCTCGTGTATCGTTCAGAACTTATGAACTGATATCAGCCAGGTCAATCCTATGCCTTGAGTCCCCAGCCATCAGAAGACATCAATGACGACAGATACTTATCGACTTCTCAGCTCAAACGCTCTGCTTCCGATACCCTCTGGCACCAGTTCACTGCCTCTGTGATCGCCCTGTTGTCCCTCACAGCTTCCCACTTGATTAGCACTGCTATTTTTTTCGACTACATGGTCATCAAGGGGAAATGTTACTATGCCTCTCGTACTGTCGGATCAAACCGTTCTTCCTTTCGTTCATGTCATTATCCCCGCTGACTATCCTATTCATCTATATGGCGAGGTCTTAGAAATTTTCCAGGTCGAATCAGTCTTGGCATAGACATGTGCAATCACTCTCGGTTTGTGCGCGTTCGTTGGTTCAAACCATGGCAGGGTGATGCAGGGAGTGGTATGGGATAAATTGTGAGCATACCATTTACATCTATTCATTACGAGTTAACTAACACTACACTATTTTCAGCGCCGAGTCCGTAAGCAGTGCGGCTGTGGACACTTGGAGAGTACCTAGAAGACGAAGTTCAGTTACCCCGGCTCATTGATCCTGACTGGATTAATGGTCAGTTAGCGATGACTACTTGTGTCCGTCGGTGTCGAAAAGACTGAAGGTATGGGCGACTATTAATCTTGCCAAGGTACGTCAAATGCTTTTTCAACAAGATAAATTGATTAGGGTGATGTTTATACACAGTAAAATGACTTATGCTACCAACAACGACTCGCTCAAACTGCCGTCTCATCAGCAGTCCATCTCTCCATCCATCTCTTTCTCATGCCACCTCTGAAGTTCTTGCAAGTATTCCTCGTCCTCCTTTATCAACACACCCTGGGCCATTTTCTCGTAAAAGCCCATCAGCCATTCAGTACCATCAAGGAATTTATCATCAGCGTGGTCACGAGCCCAGACTGCAGATACCATAGATTTGAAGGGTACATTTTTCTTGTGCGACTTTGGCTTGTTGTTGTTCATCTTTGCTGGCACTAGGTCAAAGACCTTCTTGCGGTGCTTCTGCGTGTTGTTCGTTCTGTGATGCTTGGTAGCCGGTGGTCGAGCGGTGTCATTTGCTGCGTCCATATCAGGCTCGTTGTGCTCCTCGTTCTTCTGCATATTGCGCAAAGACAACCAGCGCAGGAAGGCCACATACTGTATATTTAGGTGAGCGCGTGTTTTTATTAGCAGATATACCATGATGCCGACTTACATCAATAGAACACCATTTGAACCTTCAACATAAAACGCCAACTTCGCAAGCTTCGCTCTCTCCCACCTGGATAGCGTATCCGCTGAAAGGTCCTCCTTGGAATCATAGGAAAGGATGTCGGAGGCAAAGTCAGTATCTATCATCGCAACAGCCCCTTTGTTCCCTGATTGAGTCTCATAGGCCGATGCAGCTTGACGGCATGATTTTGTGACCTAAGATCATGTAAGTGACTGACATCTGATCATTAAATGAGACACTCACTGCTTGACAACGCGAATGCTGTCGCAGTCTATCTTTTCGTTCCAGAGCTTTGGCCACCTTATCATCGTTGACCTGGTCACTTGCTTGCTTGTGAATGTTTCGAAAGTACGTCTTCATGCACTCAGTGATGATAGCGTGGATGTAGTCTTCATCAGTGATCTCATGCTTGGCGTTAGGATTCTCGCGGCACACCTTAACAACAATGTGAGTCTCATCAGTATCCATCAAATTGAATATTTTGTACCTTCTCATTTTCCCATACCAGGTTAACTATCTCCTTGATGTACAGCGCGTTGACATTGTCATCAACGTTACCAAGCCAGTTCGGGTGCCATATTATCTTGGTTGATACCGTCTCGTGAGGTTCTCCATTGCCCAAAGGTTTGACAGCTCCCAACAGCTTTATGCACTCAGATTTGCTGAGGCATGGATCAATATTACAGAGTTCGAAAAAGTAAGGGTGGATTATTGGCTGTGCATGCATAGTAAGTCTATTGATTACCGTATAGCCTGATTGACAAGCATACTTTCAAGGCTGCATGTGAGTTTGATACATTTCTATCGCCGACTTTTTTCTTGTTTCTGTTGGTCTTCAAGAACTCCTCGATGGCTTCTTCGTATACCTGAATGTGTGCCTTCAGTGAGTCGTTCAATTGTCGAAGCTTGTTATTGGAAAACAGCAGGTTCTGAGTGACATCCTTCAGGTTTTGCACTTCAGATACAAGATGGGCTACAGTTGAATTCAAGGACAAGTAATCTATGGGGGTATCAAGATTGTTATGAGGTGTGCCGCTATGATGTCCCATTTGACGCTGATGCATTGAATAGAACGGCTGGTTGCTGTAGTTCTGGGGCTGATTATAGCCATCCGTCCCGCTGTGCTGCGTCACCGGACCCACAGACTGTCCTCGAGATGATGTCTGGCTTCCAGAGAATGGTGTCGGAGTCCGACCTAGGTGCGGTGTAGCCATCTGCGGAGTTGCTGGAGCTCAGTAGGGATACAGCGGTATCATCCCCATCTCGGGTGAACTTGAATGCGAAGGGCCTGGGTTTGGGTGGACATCCTGCTGGTGATGCTGAAAGGATCCAGGCGCAGGCTATATGTTCGCAAGTAAGTTTTTATTGAGTTGTGTTACTATTGGAATAATTACTGTTTGTGTAACCTGTCCGTCCTGTTGTCCCCCCATCCCAGCACTAAAAAATTCGTCACGCCGGGGCAAGCTGTGGTTCGAAAGGCCGAGGGAGGAACCCCCAGGATTGAACTGGTGACTGTAAGGCTCTGGCTCAGTTCCGTGGTGTGTCGCTGGACTAAATTGGTTTGGCAGGTCATTGGGAGCCCTACTAGGCTGTCGCTGTCCTTGACCAGGATACATGGCGTTACTAGTGGGCAGCATCGAGCTGTGGGGAGGAAGCAAGAGAAAATCTGGAGCTGCATGGAGGATCCCTAGGAAGCTAGTGATGGAAAAGTCTGGTTCAGTCTGGTTCACCAGAAAAATTGCTGA
This sequence comes from Suillus paluster, assembly GCF_016628075.1. NCBI lineage: Eukaryota > Fungi > Basidiomycota > Agaricomycetes > Boletales > Suillaceae > Suillus > Suillus paluster. The sequence goes on along the minus strand of NW_024537718.1, from coordinate 24,061 downwards.
ACGCTGAACTGGACGTCATGTTCGGTTCAGTGATTTTGCTGAACGTTGGACTGGACGTTCGGTTTGCGTTCGGTTTTGCGTTCAAACACTGAACGTTTCAATGTGTTTGAAAGTTGCGTGAACAAGGCTGACTACTAACATGAATTCTAATCTATGTGTCACTAAGATAAAGGTCAGCATTCTCAACACTAGCATCAAGCTCAACATGCACTGCTGCATCAGTTGCAGCTTGTACGTGCTTATTATGGTAGGCACTTTTTAACAATTGCAATGCCTCGAAGACCTGGGGTGTAAGCCGGTTGCATCGACTGTCGTCCGTCATGCCGCCACTTGAGAAGGCCCGTTCTGATGGTGTTGAAGAGCCTTGAATTGCAAGGTAATCTCTTGCCATGCGGGAAACGGTGGGGTACATAGTAGAATGGTGCTAGCAAATACATCAATAACTCAGAAGACTAGTAAATGCACAGTAAAATGCTTACCCCCCACCAACGGACAACATTGGCAACCTCCTCCAATGGGCTAGTCAAGTATAGGGTGAGCTCGTGACGTGGATCAATTTTCTGTTTGGATGATTGGCAAGCTAGAATTGTGGAGCGCATCCACGAATGCCCATATTGTGTAGCTCCAAGTCGTTCGCTGGACTCTGGAATGGGTGATGGTGACTGCTGAGGGGCAGCTGCAACAGGTGTGTGATACTGATCGAACTGTCGAGGAGTTAGCAAGAACTTTTGACCATCACTCGGCATCACTTACTGCAGCTTCGAGTTTTTTCTTGCCTTCGTCAAAGGCATCAGTGTCCCATTGTGATCGTGCATACTCGAGTTTATAGTTAGGATCAAGGGCTGTTCAACATAAGTGTTAGTTAGTGAAAGTATCATGTATGGAGACGGACCTAAGCAAATGAAGTAGACGTCTGTCTCGTCTGTTTTCTGGCTCCACTTGCCCAAATTCTTGAGACCAGCATGCAACGCATCAGCCACACTTGAGAACTTGTCATCGGCCGCCATGTTTTGCCAGCTTTGCTGCAAGAATTCCAACACCGGAATTACTCGCCAGACTGTTGGGTCTTTTGAGCTGAAAAAACTCTGGGTGGCATTGGCTGGCTCCTGTAAGAAGACGTGAAAGTTAGTGTAATACTAGAAGATAAATTAAACGACGCACCTGAAGGACTTCGTGGAGAAGTGAAAGCTGGAACCAGTCACTCTGACTTAACTTAAAGTCAGCATACTGCTTCTTTCGCAAATTTGGCACTTCGTCACTATCGTCGGCAAGACGTACAAAGCGGTTGACACCCTGTGATTAATGAGTACATGATTATTATATTTGACCAAATAAAAAATGACATGCACCTTCTGCAACAGAAGAAGGTGAGCAAGGCATGTGAAGAGCGAGGCCCACCGAGTTCGGACCCACTGTAAAAGTTCAAGGACAGGTACATTGACCTCTGCACATGATTGGCAGAAAAAAGCCCGAGCTTGAGGTGACTTTCGAATCTAGTCAATTAATATCAGCAGTGTTTACGTGGACTAGTACGAGTAGCTTTACGCACCTGTATGATGAGTGCGAGAGCCTTACCAAGTGCATTGGATGTGTCCGAATTGTTGACATCATCGTTGTCATCAACATTGTTGCCGTCGTTGTCATCAACATCATTGCTCGTAGGTCCAACGGCCCGTGAAAAATGGCCCGCCGCAACATTGATTGCATGCTCCATACACCTAACTCTACACTGATGATAGTCTTCAATCCCAGCTTCAGGGACAACTTCAGCAAATGTCTTGAGTGCTGAATCGTTGTTCATAGCATTGTCAGCCGTAAACCACTCAATCTATACATGATATACATTAATTAAGATTAAGTGAGGGTGTTGAAATGCAATACCTTCTTTCACAACTCAAAACGGTCCACCACTCGAACCAGGATGTTACCGATGTTGTCTCCTGAGTGATTGCCTTCGATAGACATGAAAGAAAGTTGGTCACACTTAAGTTCCCACTCATGTGGGGCATCCACAGGTGCATCAATATAGTGACCCGTGACTGACAGGTATGGATTGCCACTGTCTGAAGTCCAAGAATCAAACATGAAGGACACTCGCCCAGGAATTTCCTTGAGACGCTCGCGGATCTGAGACTCAGCTATCTTAGCATGACGAACAATCTCTTTGCGTACTTTATGACGGTGTGGGATATCTTTCTCGGAGAGACCTGGGTGAGTGTATGTGAGAAGTCGCCGAAAAGCACCCTTATCCACGAGTTGGAAGGCTTCATCTTCGGCAACGATCAGTTCCACGATGTAGTCCAGCAATCCAGCAGTAGTGAATGCTGGTGCACGATGCTCTTTTACAACTGCACTGTCCAAAGTCTTCTGATTAGAGCTAAAATCAGGATCTTCATTAGATACATAGCAAAATGCAATAGATCATGTACAGCATGTCATCCGAAGGTAGCGCACGCACATGTGGCTGAATTCCGCGCTTGCGGCAGCGATCTTTATAGAGCTTTGTATGATCCTTATGCCTGAATAGCACGCTGTCAGGTATATGTGGAAAATATAACAGATGACTTACCTCCGAATATGAGCACGAAGGGAAGTGACACTGCCCTTCAAAAAACTAAACTTGTGGGCAACCCCATTTGCCCTGAAAAGCGAAAGTTATCAAAGGCAAAGCAGCACAAAATGTCCCAAACTTACTTGCAAACCTCACACCAGTGCCCATCCTCTTCCTTGCCAGTATCGGGGTTGATAGCTTTCGCTTCGCGGGTGAAAATGGTCCGAATATCTGCCGTCAAGTCACTTTTATGTCGTTTGGCACCCTGCACAGAGAAATCAATTTGTTAGAAGGCACAAACTTGAAAGATTCACTTACCTCACGGTCCACGTCACCCATCTCTTTGGTTTGCTGGTATGTTGATGGGGGGGCATCATCGACATCTGCATCATTGGTATGTGTGTCCTCATCATCGTCCCATTCAGGGACTTAGGCCACTGCATCCTCGTTGGACTCGTCCTCGCTCTCGCTAACGACCACTTGATGGGTAGCCTTGCATTTGCCCAAAACAGCGTTATTGGGGTCAGTAAGTTTGGACACAAGGCGTGGAACACGTGCAGAGCGACGTGATCCTGTGACGATGACAGCAGGGGATGGCAAAGACGTGCGAGAAGTACTGGGCAGCAGGGTGTCGTTATCCGGATCGTGAAACCAGGTAATATCCTTGGCATCGAGGAGAGTACCATTAGCACTTACAGCACACTGGTCATTCAGCAGCATATTGAGAACACAATGTTAGCAAATTCATGTTGAAATGCTCACTTTTAAGTCTGCGTGGTGTGTGCCAAATGGTGCCTGGCTCGATCGTTGAGTGCTCCAGAGTCTACATGGAGCTTCGACTGTCGAGTGATTAGTAGAAATGGATACAAAACCTGCACTACAGAGTACCTGTAAATCTGAACTCCTGATGCGATCAGAGTTCTTCACAACACGAGATTGCTTGAAAGATTTCCGACGTCGAATTGTGCCAGTGTGGTGGTAACAAAATGAGTTGATCGATCCGACAAGCTGACACGATGTTGCTGAGCTATAATTAGGTCACGCTCTGTTAGTGTTACTAACAGTAATCTTACTGCATCAAAATGTATGCTCCCGTTCAGCGTTCGGACACGTTCGGATGCGTTCAAGACAGTTCTCGAGCTATCGAACAGAGAACCGAACCCTCAGTTCGGTTCTCCATGGCCCTTGAACGTTGGACTGAACCGCAGTCTGGTTCACCAAAAGTCCGGTTCGAACCGCGGTCCAGGACTGAACCTTTCCATCACTATAGGAAGCACGAGTAGCGCATGCACGATAGTATTAATCAGATAATAATCAGACTTGTTTCCTATTCTAATCAGAAGTAAACTCGACGTGCAAATCCCTAAATTCTGATGCCAGATTAGACTGTATTGCGCTTATGGAGAGCCCGCAAATCCATTGTTTCCGGTGTTGAGTTTGTGTGCCACAAATGTACCTTTCCTGACCCTAACATCTGGAGAAACATCTATTTTCATACATTGTGTTACTATCCTATTATAGGTTCTATTCCTTCTCTAATCTGGCCCGATTATTTTCTCGTTTCTGCAGTGATTGTAAGCTATTGCAAGGCCATTGCAATAGGATTGCAACCGCATTTCTACGGCAATTTCAACGACGACTCTATTATAAAGACCCATTTCAAACCCCACACGGTGACCTAGCTAGTGCAGCTTCTGGGCTTTGACGAGGAAGCCAGAAATGTAGTAGATGCATACCACGCAAGTACTTATTTCTCTTCCTCCTTGACCGATAGTAGTCTCCATCTTACCGCATTCTCCAATGTTCGAAATCCCTGGTTTGTCGCTTGCATCCATTCTTTCTCTCACCAGGGGCCCGCTATCCCAACCCACTGTTTGCCCTGATTGGCATACCGCTGATACATAGCAAACCAATCAACTTTCAAGTAATTCAACAGCCTGCAAGTCGAGATTTCTCGCTAAGGAGTGATCAAACAGTGGACGAACTGCGGTGGTGTTGATGTTCAACAGCCCAATGACTGTTGACTGGCTTCACGACACCCGCGCTACCATCAACGAACCTGGAGACGGAACCAGATGACGATTGCCTTGGAAAATCGGGTACATATCATAGTCTTGGATGTTTGTGTCCACTGATAGTAGAACCCAGGGCGTAGTCTACAAGGTTTGGTCAGAATCTATATCTGAATGCTGGTCACCGATCACAGTGCTAACCTTCTACAGCTCGTGCTCGCACTCATCATATTTCCACTTGAAAACCACCGTCCTTGTCGGTGCTGTCTGACATCGCTAGCGCATCCTTTCCTAGACGCGAGCATGACTGCGCTGTTTGGCCCAGGTGATGATGCCTGCACAACGCTCGTACATATGTGGCTTGATGTGATGTATAATATGAAGTAAGTTCCAGAGAGGCTGCGCAGAGTATATGGTTCAAATTTGAAAGATGGATTAAAGGCGCAGCTGAAGAGCAACGGACTGGTGCTGAATCACCTTCCAGAGGTATGTTGAGTATCTGATGCTTGGATTACCTGTATCTGATATCTATATAAATACATTTCTAATGTAGCAGGAATAAGTCCCTGGATTTAATCCATTGCATTTTGCATGGCTTTCATCGGAGTCGCACTGCCCTTACCGTATTTTTCACTATCACCCAGTCAAGAGAAGAGCGAGGGGATGCACATAAGGCTACCAAACTCGAGGTCTTGGAAGGAGGAAAATGGCACATTGGATTGAGCGTCAAGGGGCATATGTTGGAAGGTCTGACGCCATGCTAACAGAATGTACCATCTGGACATCTGGGACAAGGGGCTTCCAAGGGTTCGTCGTAAGTATTACCGTCGATGTTTTATGAACGAGCCTGTACTATTCAAAGAACAAGTTGGTCTTCCTGATTGTCCATGGAGCCTTGCACAGGCACATAGAAATCTTCTTTTCTCCCATGTGCCCTGGCCCCTGATTTCTGTTGTCATCTAGGGATTGCATCGCATATATACCACACAACCCTCGATGCTGAATCCACTGCCGCCTTTCACATCGTATGTCCTTGGTCCAGGGATTGATTGTCATCTGGCTTCTTGCAACATTACAAAACGCGCAGTTGATGTAGGGGTGGTCCATCGATTTTCACAGCCTAATACATCCTGAGTCATAGTCTTTAATTGATATCAGGATAGCACAGGCGAGTGTTCTATTAGAATGCAACATTGTCGAGGTTAAGAGACCTTCGATGAGCTATTATGCTTCACGAGCTGGGCAAGCGAGACAGAGGCACCGCTGGTTATCATTGAAATTCAAACTGCGGGCTTGTTCGATGATTGAATCATGCATAGGCCTGTGTTAGATCGATGACCTCCACAATGTAACACCCTGTGTACTTGACGTCATGCGGCAATTATTAAGCACTGTAGTCAGACTCCTACATGGTAACGTAAAAGTTGGACCTAGAACTGATCCCAACAACAAGTAGTTCACAGACACATCGCCTGATGCATGGACCCCATGACCGGTCGGCCTGATAGTATTCATTTCAATCTACTTCAGAACACCAAATAACTAGTTCACATAAGTACCACGACGAAACTGGGGACATGGCACAATTCTCCTGCTCCATGCAGAGCAACCCTACGAGTTACATCGAGCATTTCCCGTGCTACACACTACTGCTAGTTGACACATGCTCACGCTCCTGGAAGGCAATTGAAGTCATGGCAGTTGCTGCGTCTGAGTCGTCCATGAGCTCAGCGTGATATTCTCGAACAACAAGGATGAGACGTGGTCCCAGCACAAACAAATGCACAACCATGAATATTTGACGAAACCCAGCATAAATCTGGACTTCCAGGGAATATAGGTCCTATAAAAATGGTGAACTGCGCTCGCATGCAGAGGTCAGTGACATATTGGCATACCGCTGGCATCGTCGACATCTCATAACTGAGCTCGAAGCAAGAAACAGCAACAAAGCTAGCACGTTCTGAACGTCAGCAGTAGAAGAGAATGTCATTCATATTATGAACTCACCTCACAAAGTAGCCCACATGAGATTTCATCAACACCGTGAAACAGTCTTCGAGAATCCCTCCTGTCAATTGTCGTCGCAGTTCTTGGAAGTGTTTTACAGCAATCCAGACAGCGAGACACAGTGCGAAGACCTCCCATACAGTGCCCAGTATCCAAGTCATGGACGACAGACGCATGGTATCTGACTCAAAGTTAACAATGCACTGATAGGTGCCGGAGAGAATGAGCTCCTCTGATATTCAATGAGCCTCATGCATTGAAGTCTTTCAATCGAAGCTTACCCCCCGAAATGGTATGGTTCGTTATTATTGCGCTGATCGCTATGTTCGCGATATTGACAAGAAGGAAGACGACACCAAGAAGTATCAGGATCTTTCTGGATCACTGGTACATGGCATGTAACCGAACGATCATGATGACTTGTCTTGGTCAAGTCCGTATCATTGAGGTATTACAGCTGGTTCGCTCACCGTCCAGTATTACAGTTATGGTGTTATTCGTCCAATTTTTTATGAGGTACACGATAAGGCCTAACAATTACAAGTCCAGTTAGTGATCAGTCACAGCCTCGCCGGAGGATCACACTCGAAACGAACTCACATCTATGGTAGTGAATATATTGGATAAACAAGCTGGTCGAGAATCTCACTCACCCCTACATGGGAGTGCAGTTGATTAGACAGGAATGGCAGGTATTAGTGCAGAATACTCACTACATCTGTGACTGTGATCGTTGGAACACTGGCTGTATGCCGCCAGTCAGAAAAAACAAACATGGTGAATATGAGACATACACAGCATCTGGGTCCTGATTGTGAGAGATGACTGATTAGCACAACACCAATTGCTTATTTCTCTGAACATACACGATCCATAACATTCCAAGATAGTGCGCCTGGGATGCTTTTGAATCAACATGACTTGCCAATCATTTTTGTATCGCAAGCTACATACACTGATATAGAGAAAAGTCACGAGGGACCAGCGTCGCTTCTGTCGCCAATTATTCGAAGTTAATGTTGTTGTTTTGACGTGGGACTGTGCTCACCCAGATCAGTTCGACCTGTAAAACCTGTCTCAGCGATATGGCTGCTCCGGTAATGGCATCAGCCTACCTCTTTCCCGAATGTCAATGCTGGAAATACTACCATAGGGATATCAGCGGTTCCTGGATACTTATCTTGCTTACCCCAATCATACATCCCCCCAGCAAAGGCTGCAACTGCGAAATGCAGCCAAGGTTAGAACAACACATCACCATCATCATCCGACAGGCTCCACGTACCTACAAAATAGCTGGAAATCCTACTCGCATTGATGAATGGCCACCAACTGGGATCATTTGAGACTAGAGGCATATTGTCGGAGGATGGGTATGAGGAAGCAGCGAACTTGGTCGACGTACGGTGATGACATTCGTCCTGGATATACCAAAATCCAGTGTTCCTGTTGCCGAAGTGAGCATCGTGAGATCTGCTGGGCGTAAAGGCGGGAGAGAAACTAACCTAGAGAGCGAATGTCTGAGGGGTGCGCATGCACAATTAGTAATTTTCACTGACAACTTGAAAGACAGCGAGATGTTGGATTGATTATCGAATACCGACAAACCAAAATAGTAAACGCATCTGATACAACAGCACTGCACTCGACATTGCATTGCGCAGTCGATGCATCGCTTATCGCAGCCTCGTACATCCTGATTGATAATGTGTCATTGATATCTGATGAAATTACAAGTTAACGCCCGGGACATGTCAGCAAAGGAAGGCTCTGTACGGCTTCATGACTGAACAAGGAAAGTCGACTATTTGTTCTTCGACATGTGCGGATAAAACATTGATGGTGATATTGTTGATGAGCCTCGGAAGTGTCACCTCCAAGGTCTCTCTGAATAACATGTCTGTGATATTCTCTTGAGTCTTGACAGAGATGAACAATACGATGTGAAGGTTGTGAAATTCCAGCATCGAATCCTAAAGTAGCAGCGCTGATCAGACCTCGAGCTCCGAGGATCATCCAAGGCTCTGCCACATCCACGAAGTTTACATAATAACGTCGTAGCGAGCACTGAAAAGCTGAGCCATTTCTAGTGCAGTATAAATGAGCAAACGACCTGGGCTCAATATGGACAGGGAATGCAATCCGCTGGCCCGACAGCGCAGTCCAGTCTCTCACCAGCAAAATTTTCTCCTCCTGCAAGCTCCCCTCATCCAAACCCGCAGCCTTCCACACGTGTCCCTCAAGTTGCGCACATGGCAGCACATACTATCACTCCTGGGAATCTGCAACTGGCATGTAATATGCAAAATGTTCAAAACACCTCAATGCGCTGCTTGAATCACCTCGAAAAAATTCATGTGTATGTAGGCTACTTCAAGATGGTGTACTGTCCAAGTAGAATAATTTTTTCTTGAGTGTTGCAGCTGCGAGAGACAGAATAGTGGTGATTTGCAACCTTGTATGATCATAAATGATCCAGATCCCATAGATCCTAGAGAGATATTCAAAAAGTTACACCCAGAGCATATCAAACACCTCGTCAGGGTGTCAGAACACAATTTCAATATAGGCCATTCTCTTGTTTTAAGATGCTATAGACAGAGGATTGACGACATGTATGAAAGCGTGACAGCAGATAGGAGAGTGTGTAAGAAATTCAATCTCCTCCAAGTGAAAGCTGCTACTGTGCACCTGGGTTTCCCAATAGGTAAGCCTTATAAGGCTGGATGATTACGTGTCTCACCCGGCCTTATCTGGCTTAACAGCGACGTTTCCTTAACACCAGCAATAAATGTTGCCCCAAATCATGGGGGTACTTAGAGTATTCTACGCCCGCCTACACTGCTGCTGGTACCTTACCGTCGGCAACGCCCGCTATGTCGGGCCCGTTGTTAGTAATACCAAGTGCCCTTTACCTCCCGACATCTATGGCAGGTTCCCACGCACTTCTCCTCCTGCCACCAACATGTATGGCGTCATCCAGCTGCTCCCGCCCTTTGTCTACCTCCCTGCCTACTACACCCACGGCCCCTGGCTGCCAGGTGGCCTGCACGCATCTCCACTATGCAGCACAGGCACGTGCCATCGTCTGCGCCCACCCTCTGCTGATCTACGACGCCCTCCAGCTCCAGCCTGCCCACACCTAACGCTCCTCCGGCTTGCAGCTGATGCCCACCGTACAGCGCAGGTGCCTACAATCGCCCATGTCCAGTCCCAACCTTGTGTTTACCACGTGCCCTTCTTCCTTCCTCGTGGCCTCAGCGTGGCGGCTGATTCTTAAGCCTGCAGACTCTCCACTGTCATCCACCACATTCTCTCGTGCAACATTGCTTCGACTCTCTGCCCAGTTAGCGGGTTTTTTAACATCCGTGAGTAGTTGTTTGCCTACAGTGTTTTCTGGCGCTCAAGCTATGTAATGGACTGTACGGTCTTCAGTCCTCGATGTCTCGTTCGCAGTCTGCAAAAATTAGCGGTCTTTCCAAATCAACCATCACCCATAATTTCAGACGCAGCCATCGCACATCTCAGGTCCTCTCTGCCGGTGGTGAAAAAAATCGCATGAATACTGCTGATGCTAAGCGTCAATCTGCGCTACAGGGTACGTCTGCATCAATTTTCCTTCAATTAAATATCATGTGGTCCTTCAGAACTACCGGCTATTGATCGTGAAAATGTTGAGAACATGATCATAGATCATGGTATCATGACTGATAACCTCGTATATGAGCCTGCCCCAGGTGATGAAGGCCTTGACCTTAGCCACGAAGGTGGAGAATATGAAGCATTTGAAGGGCTGTCTCGCACAATGGCAGACTTGTCAGGATTGTAGGTCGACATTTCTTTTCATCTATTCACGCTTATTATTGTACTGTCAGCCACTACGTGGACCCCAGAACTCGACGTGATCGCGTTGAGCTCCATACCAATGAGTGGGACATCCAAATGGACCGGCTAGTTGATGCTTATCAAGATTATCGGTCCTGCGATTCTGGGGATGGCATGCCTCTGTTGGTGCCTGCGGGACCTGACAACATTCCTCTCGATGATTTCTGTCCTGGGCTCAGCAACATTGAGCTTGTTGATACCTTTTGTACGTGCTTGCTATTGCGGTCACTTATACGCACTCAATTTTGAATTGTAGTTCGACGCCGAGCATCTTTCGAAAGCTTGCCATACCATAAGTACCCAAATGAGACCCTTATTTACAATGGCTTTCTTGGGTGTTCCCCTTTGTATCCCAACGTTGCCATCACCTTGCATACTCTCGCAGCCTACCGGCAGGCTCACCGAAGTTGCCCTCAGTTCAGCCTTCAAGCACATTGCAAAATGCTGTGCTACCTGCATAATGTAAGTTGTTGTTTTGCTTAATTTATTTGTTGATTGTACTCACTGCTTTTCAGATGCCGTATCGACCCTATCTGCGCTCTCAATTCTCGGCAGCTTACGACGCATACCTGGAAATCCTCTACCGCGTCGATCAATTGCTAAAGCGGGAACTCAAACACGACACTCCAAATTGGCGGCTCCTAAATGCCTGCCCACCATGTACCTACAAATTAGTGGACGAACCGGCACTCGATTTTGATTGGTTTGCCACCATCGACGGCAACAACAGTCTCAAGCGGTGGGGGTCTTCAATCCATAATTCTATCACTCGCGATGACCGTCGGAGGCCGAGGACCGACTACTGGATTAGTCGCAACATTGTGGACAAGTTCAAAGATGAGGTCAAGTTGAGAACTGTAGGTCGTCTTTGCCTGCTAGTAGTATACAAAATAATGTCTAACTAGGCGCTGGATAACAATAACAATCCTGATGACTGGGAGGACGACGGAGAAGTGCCTGGCGAGATTCCTTTCAACTGTACAGCCCATTGGCGGAACGCTGGACCCGAGCAACGCAAGAAAATGTTTGCTGTGTTTGAAGAATCCGGAGTTTTTGTTGGCGCATGCCGTCACCGGTTCGTCTTGGTAGTCTGTGATATGATTCAAAGTGGCGAACTGTAAGCTCCGAAGCCCACAGTGCATACAGGAACTAACTACCATTTCATTTGTCTAGAGCGAAGTATGCGCTTGCCACGGTTGATCACCTCATGACCGTATACGGGAAAAATGGAGCCTGCGCCTATGATATTGGCTGTGCATTTTCCAAGACATTGAGCACGAGCTCCTTGGGTCCGTGTGCACAATCGCTTGCCTTATGCATGATGGTCGGTGCATTCCATGGACATGCACACAACTGCAAGTGTCAACTCGACTGGCATCCAATGTTCATAACTGGGACTGGCCACACTGAAGGTGAAGGCTGCGAGCACGTCTTTTTGTCATCAAACAAGCTCGCACAGAGTACACGTCATGCCAGTGCTTTCCATCGGCATCAATCGATCGAAGAACACTTCACGTTCTGGGACGCTGACAAATATGCCGCCCTCGGTAAACTTTTTTTTTCATTTGTGAGATTGTATTTTCATTCTAACTCTACTAGGTAACTTTTTGCACCACCACTACCGAGAAGCGACTCACGTCATTCAAACCTTGGAAGCTGAGCTCTCTGTCATCAAATCCGAGTTAAACCTCAATGATGAAGACTTTGTGAAGTTTTATAACGACGAAAAATTATATCTCGACGCACTGAAGCAGCCGCCAATCCGAGACTGCCTCTGTATTTGATACATTGAGGTCCTTGATGACTTGGAAATACGCCGGTAAGCACTGCCTTATGGATTTCTCCTTTGCTAAATATATTTAAATTAAAGGGAAGAATGGAATGCTGCTCGATCCGCGGCCAATAACGCGCTCACGACTGTCGGAGCTGGTGATTTTGCAGAGATCAACGCTGCCCTTATGCAAGCTCGAATTCGGGTGGACACCGCTTACGCCAAGATACAGAATGCGGAAGCTTTGGTGGCCCACATGGAAATTCAACTCAGTATTGAGGAATGCTGGGCCGTTGGGAGTGCCGACTATCTGCAATTCAAAGAAGAAGCTACATTGGGAAAGTATCGTGCAGCGCTCAATGAGCTAGAACGCCTCATGGTCATGAGGCTTTTCGAGCTCTCAAAGCTCTCATTGTCCGGCACAGGTAGCACACATCTCACTTATTTTTTCTGAAGTTCATGGTCTTTTTAGGTTATAAACTGCGCCAGCAAATCGGAAAAGCGCTGCAGCGCCGTTCAGAGGCAATCCGTAATGCAATCAACCGTTATAATACGCAGGCTGCTGCGCTTAACCCACCACGTCTGAAATTGTCTTGGAAAGACATAGAGGAGTATAGCTTTTTGGGGGAATTTGACTTACTGCGCTATTCGCGCACAGACATTCGAGAAGCGGACTGGACGAAACCTGCTTACCGCGAAGCCACCACAAAGCATTTCAAGTTGCTGCATGCACGAGAAGAGGTGTCCCATCTCAACATAGAAATCCATCGCTTATGCACCTTTATTCATGACGAGGAAACTGATACATCAAAAGTCATTGAAGACCTCCAATCATCCAACCCACTCCTTGCATCTGAGCTGCGACGACAATGGCGAAGCCGCTCAGCAATCAACATGCTTCACATCTTCCAGCTCAATCAGATCGAGGCCATTCCAGGATTCTCGGGTGTGCGTGGCATCGGTGCTCATTCATGCGCACCAGGATCAGATATTAATGAGATTATCACTTCTGAGTTTGTGGATGCAGATGCCTCCCGACAGGAAGAGCATGCCGAAGAGTTGGAAGGCATTGCTAGCTTTCTTGATTCTATTGTAGACTGAGGACACAGGAGGGGGTTCCGCTACTTTGGACATGTTCTTTGCGCTTTATCGACGATCTGTGTCCTAATTCTATAGAGTGCCCGCTACTCTGGACATGTTCTTTGCGCTTTACCAATGTTCTGCGTCCTAATTCTAGTGTCAATCATATGTATCCGCTACTTTAGACATGTTCTTTGCGCTTTATCAATGTTCTATGTCCTAATTCTAGAGATAATCATGAGTGTCCGCTACTCTGGACATGTTCTTTGCGCTTTATCGATGTTCTGCATCCTAATTCTAAAGACAATATTGATATGTATACAGTATTGTATCTTTGAGCATGGCTGTGGTGGGACTCCTGTGTATCGTGAACAACCCATGGTCCAATACTAACAGATCTGCTATCTCTTAACATATACCCTTCTACATATCATCTGCTTATTACTTCAGATCTAGATGGGAGCAGGTTATTCAATCACTGTCAAAGTTCTAAGTGGTGAATTGCCTATGGTTAGATGAGTGCTCTTTCATTATCATTTTACAAGCGCTAATCTTCGGCGCAACTCTTAAACTTCCTCGCTTCGACCTTTTTCCAATGCAAACAACTCTTTTGCACCCCTCCGGCCCAAACCTCATGTCACCCAGTGGGATATCCAAAGCTGCAACAGCTGTGAAACCGTCCACTGCCCCGCCTTTTTCGATACATAACATTGGAGCACTTTACTGTTCTGGTTTTGCAGAAGGATTCAGTAATTCTGAGCGGCAAGCTGCAGCTCGTGCTTTGCTTCGGCATGACGCTCATCTCGATGGAACACACTATCAGACCAGGAGACCCAACGGACTTCATCCCTCGTATGTTGTGTTCAACTCATTCGTCAAAACAAAGGAACGTTCCATCTCTTGCGACGAGTTTGTTGAAGCGTCGTTACAGGATCTGTTTGACTCAGTGAGTGTTCATTTCATTTTCATATAGATTGAACGTGAACCCTGCCAGATTACAATACAAGACCGCCTCGATGGCAGTATCTCGCTTCTCCTTCGCTGCCCGGGTTTCAAGGCAGAGACTGCACTATCTCCTGAGGACATTACAGTTGACCTGTATGTCACTCCACGGGAGGCACGCGAGAGCTCTGAACGGATTGGGGGTGATATCGCAGTCTTGACTCAAGCTTTTTGTGAAGAATTCGTCATTCCACACATGGAACACTTCATGAAACGCTGTCACATTGAAGAAGTTGAGCCGCCCCATCATTGTAGGCCGTCCTCAGTATTTTTTGTTCAATCATATAACTTTTTCGTTTCAGACTCTTCAGCGCAGATCAGTCTCAAAGGACCACCATACCTTCCAGGACCGGTGGTGGCTACTAGTGTACAGATCCAGTGCTCTGGCCGCCCAATAGCGTCCTTCCAGAGGGAGCTCTCCTCTGCATCCAAGACTCAGTCAGCGTCAGTTTCGGCTGCCATTTGTACAGGTGCCGCTCAAGCCCTTGCGACTAGTGAAGCTCCCAGTCCTCGTACTCAAGTCACAGGTGCCGCTCAAGCCCTTGCGACTAGTGAAGCTCCCAGTCCTCGTACTCAAGTCCGTCGCCATCGCCCTGCAGACGCATTCCTCATTAAGAAGAAGGCTGATGTGGCACTGGAACCAACATTATATCAAGTTCAGGTCGCTGAAACAGCCAAGGCCCTTAATTCGGGTCCGCCACTAATGAGTATTGGAGCCCACACTGATGCTATCATTGATCGCTTCAAGCTGGGGGATGAAATTATTCCATCGCTACGCCACTTAATTTCCACCGTGCGTAGTAGCCGCTGGGAGGAAAATTTGAGGTCTCCGAAATGGAAGCTCGACTTTGAGCAGGCGTCTAAACTAACTGGGGCACTTCAGGCAGATCTCCAGGTTGCTACTCCGGTCATTCTCAGGGTAAGCAAAGTTTTGAATATTTCACAAGTTTTGAATTAATTTCCAAGGACAGAACCCTTCCTCCGTTTGGAAGGTATTCAGGATCGTGGTGCTACTCATTATCATGCTGGCCGCTTTTTGCGCATTTTATCTTTTCTACCTTGTTTTCATCATGTAAATTCTTTGATTGTTGCCGATGTTAGCGCACGAGCTCGTTATGGCACCGCCTACCACTCAATCTAGTACATATTGTGTTTCCACCGAATATTTACAATAATCCGGTGTGATTTCGCTATCCTTGTCTTATAAAGAGGTGCTAATTTGCATCTCTCGTTTCCTAGGCTGTCATGATTGTCCGTTCTACACCACGAGAGCCCTCAAGGCGCAGTCAGGGACTTGCTCGAAACTGCGCCAAGATACGCCTTAGCAAAGAGGCACGCGCCGAAATTACGCAACGACGGCGTGAAGCTCGCAGTCGCTTCAAGCAAGCTCTTGATGATGCATGGCAAGCTGTGGATGACACTGCAGTCAAGATCGCTGCAGACCACAAAAAGAGTATCCGTCGAGTGCAGAACGATTTGCATATGGGACAATCACTCCTGCAATCTAAGCACTCGAAGGTGAGCGCCTGGAACGCCTTCATTTGGAAGAAGCGCCAAGATGGCGACAAAGAGAACGGTAAGCCCCCCTTCTGCATTTGGCATATTTAATTAATCAATTAAAATTTCCCTCAAGGTGCAAGCAGCAAAGATGTGCTTGAAGGCATTGTGAAGGACTACAAAGATGAGTACTATAGCCTCACCAATGAGGAGAAGTCAAGTCTCATCGCAGAGTACAAGGAACACAAGGTTACGAAGACCACTGGTCATCGCATCTCCACGAAGTCCAAGATAAATGATGTCACCTGGTCTCTGAAAGCTGTCGAGAATGAGGTAGTTCCGCCATTCATATGTTGGATCTTATAGCTGCTAAACCCTCCCCCTTTTACTAGCTCGATAACTTGCGCTCTCGTACTGGAGTGGAGACCATCTTGTACATGACCCGGGGGACAACAGATCTTCCCCTGCGTGGTGTTACGTTTGCAACTGAGGGCGTGCACGATTTCATGGAGTCTGTTATAGGCATAGATAATCAAGACTTCGTCAGCAAGATGGAAGGATTTGCTATACAGGGCATGAAAGGTTCGTGTCTCCTTCCATTGTTGCTGGTGACTACTACTAACTAATCATACTTGTGTCTAGGCGCAGCGGAGAACCACCAGCAGCGCGTGGCTAAAATCCATGGCCAAATCCGCTCAGAAATCAATGTAGCTCTGCGTAAGTACTAGTCCTATTTTTCCCATTTGTCTCTGTTAATGACAATCTGTAGAGAAAGTTACCGGAAACCCCAAAGCCACAATGCAATGGACACACTTTTTCCGCAACATTGTGAAGCATTACTCGGTTGTCGTCGAGGGCTGGCCAGAGCAAATCCCATTCATCAACCTCAGCACTGCCTCAAGCTCCCTCACTGACCTCGAGATACTTCTGTGGAAGTGGCACTCGGGGCTCATTAGCTGGAAGCGCATCACACCAGAACAGCTCGAGGACATGGAGAAAGATAGGGACAAGGACCTTGAAAACGGCACTATTGTGGAGAAGCGCCGGCGTGTTCGCTCTGACAAGGGCAAGAAGAGATGCCGTGATTCTGACGACAACGCTCAGCGTCGTAAGAAGATGCACAAGAGTGCTGAAACCATTCCGAGTGATAGCGAGGAAGATGCCACCGATGCCCCGCCGTCTATCCCCATCGACAACAACAGCAATCTGCATTCAACTTCGCTCGTCCCCAATGCCCCACTGTCTATCCCTATCGACAACAGCCTGTGTTCGACTTCGCTCATCCCCAATGCCCCACCGTCTATCTCCATTGACAACAGCCTGCATTCGACTTCGACTTTGCTCATCCCCAATGCCCCACCGTCTATCCCTATCGACAACAATGTTCCGCCCGTGCCTCCTACCCCACTCCTCACTCCCAACACCAAATCTGTGTCCCCATTTTTGCTCCCTGATCACGATGTGGATATTAGCATGCTAGAATTCCCTGAAGGTTTTGTCGAGTTCTTAGCACAATTTGATGTGTCCGTTCCAATTCCTTAAATCAGCGATGGACTTCCGAGTGGAGTAGACTATTCTGCCGGATTAAAATGTTCCCTTCACATACACTTTTTGTTAGTTGACCTTGCCTTACACTCATGTCAGCCTTTACTTCCAAAGCTCGTTGATTTTCAAGTTTAATACAGTATACAGAACAAATAAGTGGTATATAGTTTGTCCTTTGAATGACAGCGCTGTCCCAGTTCTACAATGCATCGTCATGCACAGAGCGCACCTCGTAATGACGGCCCCATCCCAGAAGGCATTGTAATCTACAGAGTGCACGAGTTCAATTGTGCTAGACGACAGTGGAGAGTCTGTGGAGGTGTGGGCAGCTTGGAAGGTGGGCAAAGGGAAAGGCTGGAGCTGGAGGGCGTCATAGATCAGCAGAGGGTGGGCACAGACGACGGCACGTGTCTGTGGGCATCAGCTGCGAGCCGGAGGAGCGCTAGGTGTGGGCAGGCTGGAGCTGGAGGGCATCGTAGATCAGCAGAGGGTGGGCGCAGACAACGGCACGTGCCTGTGCTGCATAGTGGAGATGCGTGCAGGCCACCTGGCAGCCAGGGGCCGTGGGTGTAGTAGGCAGGGAGGTAGACAAAGGGCGGGAGCGGTTGGATGACGCCATACATGTTGGTGGCAGGAGGAGAAGTGCGTGGGAACCTGCCATAGATGTCGGGAGGTAAAGGGCACTTGGTATTACTAACAACGGGCCCGACATAGCGGGCGTTGCCGACGGTAAGGTACCAGCAGCAGTGTAGGCGGGCGTAGAATACTCTAAGTACCCCCATGATTTGGGGCAACATTTATTGCTGGTGTTAAGGAAACGTCGCTGTTAAGCCAGATAAGGCCGGGTGAGACACGTAATCATCCAGCCTTATAAGGCTTACCTATTGGGAAACCCAGGTGCTACTGTGCCAATGTGTGACACGATGTGACCATGTTTTGCAGAATACCAGTCAGACCCTGAATTTTCTCGGCCTTCATCCGACACTCCACCACAAAATCCTTAAAATCAGCAAAAATCAGATTCATATAGAGCAGCTACAAATCTATAATGGTGCAAATCCATAGAAGAAAATATGATGTGGTTGAGGAGTTACAAAAGATTTATTGAAAATGTTGCAGAACCCCAGGAGTGATTTTGTAACTCCTCAACCACATCATATTTCCTTCTACGGATTTGCACCATTATAGATTCGTAGCTGCTCTATATGAATCTGATTTTAAGGATTTTGTGGTGGAGTGTCGGATGAAGGCCGAGAAAATTCAGGGTCTGACTGGTATTCTGCAAAACATGGTCACGTCATGTCACACATCGGCACAGTAGCGGCTTTCACTTGGAGGAGATTGAATTTCTTACACACTCTCCTATCTGCTGTCACGCTTTCATACATGTCGTCAATCCTCTGTCTATAGCATCTTAAAACAAGAGAATGGCCTCTATTGAAATTGTGTTCTGACACCCTGACGAGGTGTTTGATATGCTCTGGGTGTAACTTTTTGAATATCTCTCTAGGATCTATGGGATCTGGATCATTTATGATCATACAAAGTTGCAAATCACCACTATTCTGTCTCTCGCAGCTGCAACACTCAAGAAAAAATTATTCTACTTGGACAGTACACCATCTCTAAGTAGCCTACATACACATGAATTTTTTCGAGGTGATTCAAGCAGCGCATTGAGGTGTTTTGAACATTTTGCATATTACATGCCAGTTGCAGATTCCCAGGAGTGATAGTAGTACTTATTTGCCTGCAGTCGCTCATAAAATGCAGAAGACGGCAGACCTTACGTGTTCTCTCGCAATCAGCATGTCAATGATATGTATGGCTTCTCACATTCACTGCCATTCGTCCTTCTTACCGGCGGCATACAGGCAGTGTTCTGATGATCTTGGCAATAGATGCGGTAAGTATTCTACACAGATGCCTACCATTACAGTCTAATCAACACCACTCCCATGTAGGGATGAGTGAAATTCTCGATCAGCCTTCAACATAATGGCTGTCGCAGTAGCTGGACGACGAAGGACAATAAATATTTTATGGTCTGGGGCTCGTGATGTGTCATGGCTCGGTGCTGTCTCTCGGTCCGGCTCTGTTTCTGGGCTAGTCTTTGCCTGTGGGCTCGGCTCAGACTCTTCATTTCCGAGAGCAAAGTCAGGAGCGCCGTGCTCTCTGGAATATGTCGCATCATCGAACGGAAACGGGATTCAGCAAGTAGAAAGTGGGCTGGTGTGTTATGTTGTACCTCAGGGAGGCTGGAGTTCGAAGGGTCAGCAACGTAGTCACGAACAGACGAGTGGTGGATGTTTACAGGGAGACTGCTGTTGGTAGGAATGTCCATGACAGACCGTAGCTGAACCAGTACTGTTTCGACATCCCTGCCTTCACTTAGGCCAAGAAGTTCCGAGATTTCTGAGATAGGGAGAGGGTCTGCAAGGGCAGCAACAACGAACAAGTGTCGATACGCCTGTGCTGGTTCGGTACATGTGGTGAGGATATGGTCGTATAACGTGTACACCTCAGTGCCTGGGAGCAGCTCGGTTGTGAACTCGAGCATGAACTGAAGTCGATCGCGAGGGTCATGATATCTGTCATTGATAAACTCCATCATCATAGACGCGACGATGAAACGTCTCCCTGCTCGACTCGCCAGCCGCGCAAGTTCATCCCTCGTTGGCTGCGGGAAAATGGGATATCGACCTTACAGCTTTCTGAAGGAATGCTCCAGGAAGATATAGATGTTGTTGTCCACGTCTGTGCCGTCTAACAATATGATCGCAGCAACACCCTTCCCAGTGATTTTCACTGGTATCTCGCACACCAACGGGCGCAACTCTTCTTGTTGAATAGCGTCACGGATGGGCTCTTCCAAACGGCTTGTGAGCAGGATGTGGATAACGGGTAGATCAGGTTCACGAAAAGCTCGGCCTAGGAGGGAGACGAGATCGGCAACCTTGGCTTCGGATATGCACTTGTCAAGAGCATCAACAATGAACGCCAAAGGCGGACATTCGTGCAATCTGGATCGAAGCTTCCGCAGAGGTCTCAGCCTGTCCCAAGCTCCTTCGAATCATTAGAAACTGTGAATACAAGTCAGCAAGCGAGAGAGGGAATAACACATTGGGGTCTGACATTGATCGTAACTCATCGACTAATGGTGTCGCAAGCTGTGAGATGGAATGGAAAAACTTGGGGATGCACTGGTTGGGTTGAATAGCATAGTCAGCAATCATATTGTGGGTGTGTCAAGACCCGACGTACCAATATGTGAATCAGGGAAGTTGCAAAAAGCTTAGATCGTGAAATGATTTTTGGCATAATAAGTGTGTTCGTCGGTGATCGGTGCTATGAAAAACTCGATGGATGGTGGTGATATCTGTTGAAGGATAAGTGGGCGCTCGTCTAGTTGCAAGACACAGCCAGGTGGCATGCGGGAGTTCCGTTCAACACGGACATGGATGATTTCGGTTCGTTAGCCATTCTCCCCAGGAGGGCGTAGGTTCCATCAAAAGGGCCATCTCCGCTGTAGGTCAAAGTGCAGATGCTAAGTACTAGCCTGGAGCCGTAGGGGCTACCGGTGGATCAATGCTAGAGGTTGCTCGATGGGGGCTGTCCAGTGCTAGTGTTGATAATGTTGCTCATTCATTCATGTGGTATCACTGGATCCCGATTCTTGCAAGCATCACCCAGCACTTTGTACGAGAGTTGTGTTTTGGCATCTGAGGAAGGAAGCAACTTTCAACGGAGGCAATCGGACTCTGATGACTGGGTTTGAATTTGGGTAGCTTGTCTCATCAGTAGTCTGTAGACCTTCAGTGTGGTCCTTCATTGTAAACTACGCTTGGTGAGCCAGCCGCCTTGTAGGGATAGGAAAAAACCAGAGCGTGTTTTCCCCCACAGACAAGGTGGCTGGTTCACAAAGTTGATAAGTTGTTTTACTATAGACAGGCTTCACTGACAGTTACGCTCTATGAAACGAGGAACAAAAATATGCGAGGCTTGATTCTGTAGAATGTTCACACTCTTAAAAAGTACGGTGTTTTAGAAGTCAAGCTTCAGACCCAGTTCGGACAAGAGCCTCCCAAGTGGGTCATGGACCTCATTCAATCCTACCTCGTCGAAGCTGTTCCCAAGTTCAGGTATGAGTCTCACAAGCAAAGTGTTTCTATTTATACCACTTAAGGACTATCGCTAGTAGATTTATCCATGGTTGCGTTACCTTGCTGCCAAATCGTGTAGATCTTGTGCCATTCTGGCTGCCCCAAAGTGAGTCAGAAGACTTCCATTGCACCTTGCTTACCTTACATTCCCAGTGGACACCGATATCCTTAAGCCCAACGCGGGTTACCTCACTGTCGAGCGCCCCGCAAAGAGCGCTCCCAAGCAACAGTCCAGCTTCCTCTCGCCCGTGCACTCCTATGTTGAGCCCGTCTCAGAGGGCGAAGAAGATGAGGAGATGGATTTGGCACCTGCCAGAGATGAATTTCGGCGCACGGGGTTACCCCACGATGACGTCGCGGTAGCCATCGCATTCCACGAGAAATCTCCCAAGGAACGCGATATGTCTACGCCTCAGTTTAGCGAGGGCAGCGTTCTCGTGAGGAGGTGTGCGATGAGCGGACACCATTGTTGAAGATGCCACGGCCGCCGCTTGTGCCTTCTTCTGCGTTTGATGAGCGCCTGCGTGAGCGTTTTCAGGCGAAGAAGAATGTGCCGCCTCGTGCGCAAGAAGAGGTGTGGGATGATGAGCAATTTTTGGTGAGAGACTGGACCGCACCGCATGGCAAGCGCATTGCAGTTCCTGTTCGTGTAAATCCTAAGGTATGTTTTGCAAAAGAGCCCACGTTCTTGGTAGGACTTTCTTTCATTTGCTGATTGAGTTCGTTCGCTCATCTTTATCGCACAAGAAATGGCTCAGCTTTGCAGTGCTCATTGGATCCATCGCTACGACATTGTTAAATTTCGTAGATGCAGATGATCCGTGAGGCCTGATCAGCGCAGCGCTATTCACTCTAGCTGCACTACTCGCCATCGCATACTCCACCATAATTTTTGTGTATCGAGCCATTCGCCTACGGGCGCGATCGGCGGAAGGGCTGAACTATGTACGGCCCGACTATTCTTTGCTTTGTGTTGTTGGTGGCGCTGGGTACCAATATTGGGTTGAGGGTGGCCAAGATGTGATCGTGATGTGTGGGGATGGGTTGTATTATTGTGTATCGACTTTGAGACTTGACAGTAATAGCTCGTTGGGGTTCATTCGTTTTCGTTCAGGATTGTACATGTCATATGATGCGAGCATGCTGAAGGAGTGATGATGACACCTGATGCGGACACATGATGCATCTGATGGAGGCGCAGAGTTTAATAGAATGCACATGTAGGACAAGTACAGTACTTGTGCGGTTTGATTGTAGGGATAGCGGTACACCGGTACTGCAAAGATTACTCTTGGGAAGGAAAGAGAGAAACCAAAAGAAGAAAAACAAAATCTGGTTTCTGAGAAATTACCGATATATGACTTTTCAAACCTTTTTTCTTCCAGCGTTGATATGTTATGTGTCTTTGGATACGGTAGATATCCAGGCATCAGTGAGGATGGAGACGAAGAAACCCTTGACAACCTACTCACTGTGAATCTTCCTCCCCCCCTACCTGCTCTCTGCTCCTATGACGATGGTGTCCATGCAGAAGAGCCGGTATGCGACGATGGGGATGGCGAGCCTACATTCGAAGACCTCCTGACCAATGAATATGATCTTTCTCGACCTCCAGATCACGATACCGCTGGTGACGAATGTGATGCTGACATGGAGCAACTCGAATCACCCACTGCTCCCCCTCGAGGACAAGGTATTCGCCCCGAAGATTACCTGTGGTGCGAGAAGAAGTGGGTCCATAAGCAGAGCGTCTGTCGTGTCATCATCAACACCGATTTCACACCGAAGTCGCAGATGCGGCTGTTCCGCATCCGTGGATTTACCCAAGTCAACAAGAGATTCAATACCGAAGCAGAGTCTACCATGGCCGGTGATGACTTCATTGTTGGCAACCTCTTTCTGACCCTCATTCGCACTCCCAATGTCGTCTCTCTCGCTCTCGTACGCTCAACCAATATCAGTGACAACGGAACATCTTGTAATTTCATCAAAAGCGAAACTCTATTATCGCAGAAGTCCAACATCAAGCTGTCGGGCGAGATCATGGTCCTTCTTCCTTCATTGTTTGATGCTTCCGAGACCCCTGCATCCCCACCAACATCACCAGTGCTTACTTGGGTCTGGAATGGAGCATACCTCAAGGTGTGGTCTCCAATCCTAGGTACCGAACTCAAGACCGAGCAGGTGGTTACTGTGACCGTCTATGGCCATCTCACCGAACACATCAATCCCCGCATAGTAACAGCCTTGCAGTACCTAAGCGAAGACCAAGCATGCGAGGTCAATTCAAGGGGGCTCTCATGGGCCGTGGATGACGATGCGTTGCAAGTGGCTATCGAGCTACTATGGAAGAAGTTTGTTGACTCAAAGGTTCCTGTTTCATCCCTCGCTGCCCTCAATCATCAATGTGCTGGCTTCCCTCATCAAAAGCTTAATGGTAAGCTCGTCACTTACTACTAGATATACTCATACTGATGTTTTTACTTATCAGGTTCACCGGGGCTAATTTCTACCCTTGGCACGCAATTCATTACTGTTTCGAAGA